>NC_092028.1:4312743-4612743 GCF_042242105.1 Pempheris klunzingeri
TGCTCTCAACTTCAAATAAAATCCACTTATTACTGTCCGTTCTGTGGCACAGCCTAGTCGGGACGCCGATTTCGTGAACAATTAATCCGTATTTAAGGTTGTTAAGTGTGTTGATACACTCAATTCCTGCATGCTGAGGGGGGAGCCAAAGCCAGCAGCTAATCAAAATGTCTCTCAGCCATTTACAGAGCAATGTAAACTGCACAATTTTTGGGTTGCTCTAAAACCCTTTCCCAGTATTTCTGAGCTGAGCGTTTGTTGCTCCCAGCTGTTTTGGAGAGGAGGACTTGGTTCAGCATTTCTGTGTTTCACGCTGCCCTTGCTTTCTTTTTTTTTCCGCTCAGGAGAAAGCGTGAGTGTTGTGTGTGTGATTTCTTTCAGGAGGTCAAACTGTGGCGTGCCATGCTGACTACATGTGATGTGTGCTTGATGACATTTCTGTGATGGGGTCAGTCTATGCTGCATTCTGTATGTGTATTTCATGATTAAAAAAAGTGACTGTAACATATGAGAGTACAAGCTATAGGACTTTGTGTTTAACTCTGTGTACCACATATATGAGCAGAGTTGGCGAGGTCACTTTAAAAATGTGTTCCCTAACAAATTTACAATCTGTAGCACAAAGCAGGAGAATGAAAAGTTTCACCTCCTTCCAAATTACATTCAGGTTCAAAGATAAAGGTCAATTATATTGGGTTTGCTTCCAAAAACAAATAATTTAAATTAAACATGAAATTCTCATTTCATTTAAAGAGACATTCTTTTGAATATACATTGATTTTCACATGTATCTATTTGCTCTTCTGGTAATATAACAGGATGCATTTGTTGAGAGAGAAAAATGTTTTTTGTTTGCATAAAACTGGAGATTAGGGTTTTTCTTTGACTGACACCCTTTGGATTATTGATGTTTTAAAGTGATTGTTCTACAGTCACTTATGATAATACTGAAGTATAACAGCAGTACAACAACAACTGGCTGTCAAATTCAAATGATACTTTTAACAAAGTGTACATTTGCTTCTTCGGGGTTGGATTTTCTGACAGAACACTGTTGCTTGTGAATGCAGTGCTGTTTGGCAGCTAATTATCGGCTCTCACATTTCTGAGCATCTCATCAGCACGTGAACACATCATCGAGGCATTGGTTCATGTTTCAAAGGAGTCTGCACTTCAAACAGCATAACCATAAAACAATAAGGTGGCTTTTATACATAAAAAAGATGTATTGACTGTGATGGATTACTTGCGGGACATCATGAAAACCTGTTGTTACGTCACTGAATTCACTCACCGCCATTACTGAAATCAATGTAACTAATGCCTGGAGAATTTTCTGCAGCACCACAAAGAATATGAGGACTTGGCAATTACAGTAATTATAAATACTCATACACAAATGTTGAAAATGCAAATATTTGATTAAAACACACTGTTTATGTTTTGCCAAGTTTTAAATTACATTTTTGCATTTTTGAGACTCTCTGGGGGACATTTACAGTAAAGATTTTGTCACTTTCTACATTTTTCTTCGTGTGTGTGTGTGTGTGTGTGTGTGTGTGTGTGTGTAATGCACTTTTCCATTTGCACTGCTTAGGGGGTTTGTACTATTTAGGTGGTGCAGAGCCCCAGAGCGTAAACTCTTGTTATTAAGTAGAAATCTAACAGTTGGAGGCTGGTGTTCTGCACATCCACATACCCGGACACAGCTCACAGATTCTCTAATTAGAGCGGGGAAGTCACTTAGTTTCAGTGTGCAACAGCAGCACTTTGAAGTTAACAGGTGCAGTTTTTAAAGTTAACATTAAGTCAAGTCTCACTCACTTCCATCATGAACACACACTCAACCTAACCACCACCTGAGCACCTTTTAAGAGAAGCCACACTTGGTTGTCACCAGAATGAATAATGTCATTACAAGTATTACTCAAGGTCAAGGTCAAGGCCATCGATACAGGATAACACGGATGAAGCTGTGGCCTCCCCACATGCTATAAATTTTAGAAAAAGGAAGGAAAATAAAAGGCCAGAAATGTTGAGACTGGCAACAATTACAAATGAGGAAAAAATATAAAGAATAATATAAAGACTAATGGGGCAAGTGAGCTATTCAGTAAAATAAGTAAAGGGGAACACTACATTAAATTAAATTGTATGAGAGTGCAGCTGATTAACAGCTGATTAAGTGAAGGCTGTATGAGTGTAACACAAAACATCTGGATGTGTTCAGTGCAAAACAGAGTCGTGGTGCAAAGATGAGAATAGAATAAAAAGTTTGGCCAAAAAAAAGTGTAACGGCACTGTAATGAACATAACAAAATGTTGTGACAGTGTAACGTTGATGCACTGAATGGACAAGACAGCAGAAAAGATATGCAGAAGCAGTTGTGCAACATCAGCAGTACTCTGCAGTGCACAGCAACTGACTTTACACTGTAACAGCATTTCAGTAGGATTTCAGAGGGGAAAAAAATAAAAAGGGAAATAAACATTCAGACGTGCAACATGTGGTGCAAAGGTGGACACCCTTTAATTATGTGTCCATCTGTCTGTGCATCTCCAGCTCCATGACTGTACACTAGACCTTACAGCTTCATGTATAAATGTCTGTCGGTCTCCAAACAAACAAACAAACAAACAAACAAACGGCGCGTGCATGCATGTGTGATAAGAAACACTCTCTTGGCCCCCATCCATTCAGACCTCGCCCCAGCCTTCTCTATGAGTGACACACTGACTAATACACAGACAGATAAACACTCACACTGACAAACACGATAAGGCTTTGCCCACGAAACACTGACATGGACTGACTGATGGACGTCTCCATGGAGACCAGTCACCAAGACTGACACAATGTCTCTCGCAGCCGAGCGCAGTGCCAACTAAATCGGAGAGGTGAGGGAGAGACAGGAGAAGCAGGGGAGAGGAAAGAGGAGATAAAGAGTGGAAACGCACTGTGCAGAGCCGGAATGGTTACAAAGCGACGTATGAGAGGATGCAGTGCAGAGCTGGTCGAACGGGCCACGTGATCGTCTTCCCTGCCCTTCGATCTGCTCCTCTCGCACCTCAGTCTCACGCCATCACTCACACCTCTCCATCACTTTTCCCTCCTTTACACTCCTCTCCTCTTAGAACCTTCTCCATCCCCCCTTTCTCCCGCGCGCTCCGCTCCCCTCCGCTCCTCTCCTCGACGCCTTTCCTTTCCTACACCTAAAGGCATGTTTATTTCCACACCTCACCTCCTCTGCTGATTTCTCCACCCTTCTCCTCTCTGCGGGTTCTTCTCTCCACCCCTCTCTCTCTCTCTCCCTCTCTCCCACGCTGTGCGAAATGGAAGCTCTCACAGAGACCTAAGGTTGCCATAGTAACCTGCCATAGTAACCACTCACCATCTTGCGTGTCTCCGTCACGTCGGCGGGGGCTCGGGGCGTCCGCGGCCCTGCTCTGCAGCTCCCAGCGCGGGGCGTCAGTTCAGTAAACCCTGCGGTGTGCTGGAAAAGTCCCTGAACCGAGTCTGCTTTTGCCTCACAAAACTTCCCAATGACGCCATCTGTGAGGGAGGCAATAACTGATAACTGACAAAACTATTCTAATCCGCAGGTCAGTTGGATGTGTTCAGGGACACAGGTCACCTCAGGCGCACAGCTGAGGGTAAATTGTTTCTGAGAGCTCCGAAATTGGCTTTTATGCTTTCAAACGTCCTCCATTTTGCCAAAAGATCAAATTAGAACTCATTTTGGGCGTGCTGTTTGCCATCCCCAACCATACAAATGATCAAGCATTGTTTCAATAGTCCACACAGGGAAATTTGAGCTTGAACGCCTCACTGCTGCCACCCCATCCAATGCTACCACAAGAGAAAAGTGCAAGAGGGGCAAAATATATAAATAAACTAGTACAACTGAGTCAACACTCCACACATATCGTGGAGAGTCTGGGGAGTGGGAAAACAAACAGTGAAGGCATGTACAGGTTCACGTGATGGCAGTGAGAGTAATCATCCTAACCACACGGCCGAACCTGTGATTTATCACAGCGAAGGCGCACAGCTTCACTAACTACCTCCTCTGTGGCTCTTTGCGTCCTCTGAGACCACTGCTGGCGTCTCTTCACCCTCTTCTGGAGCCACCATCTCACCGTGACATCAGCTCTACCCCCAATCCCACTGCTGCCCCTAAAAATACCACAACCTCCAACCGGATCCAAAAAGGACATGTGATTATGTGTCATCTTGTGCGACAGTGTACCCACGCTGCTCTCCAGGCGTCGCATCATGATCTCAGAGCGCCGTGGAAACCAAACCTGCCTGTGTCAGGCTTGAATCACAAGGAGTGGGGAAAAAAACAACAAGGGGATGACTGATAACTGTTAAGCATCACACTTTGGTCATCAGGGTTATAATTTCATGTTTACTGCTTCTGTTTCTTGCCATGTACATCATCAATATTTATACTGTCATCAGCATCAGTGTGCCACTACACTGTGCCTCCAGCCAGTGCACCCAGTCAGTGAGGCAGACAGAGGAAAGGCCCCAGCCTGACTCTGCAATGCTGTATTGAGCTCTTATGCCGTCACTGACCCGAAACAAACTCCCTCAAGACTCTGTGCCTAGATGCAGCCAAGCCGGCAGTAGCTGCAAAGCATGGTGGTCACTGAGGCCTGACCGCCTTCATTACCCAATCACATTTACTAATACTTAATCTAACCAGGAGAAGATAATATTCCTTCTCTTTGCCAAACTCAATATGAGACACGCAGGGCTGACCGCTCTCTCCGGCCAGCTCAGATCAAACTGAGCAGCGTCCCGACTGTTTTCAGTCTCTCAGCTGCGATGACTCGCTACTTTTGACCATCTTTACTAACACATGATCGGATATTTGGCCAGACAGCTCTCCCACGGCGCATTCACTAACTCATGAGCAGGGAGGGAAAGGGATCGCCTCAGTCCATTTTTTCAGGCCTCCCTCTCCACTTCAGGTCATGATGAGAATATATCCCTCGGGGGAAATCTCACTATTTCTAATTATGTCAATTCAATGGATTATAGCATTCATTTTGTGTCATTAACCATTGCCATTCTTCCAACTATTATTCAATAATTAATGCCCGGACAGTCATCATGATCCCCGAAGGGCCAACACCCAGGCCTGGACGGGAGACTCAATCAAACCAATCACGGCTAATTATATCCACCCCACGATCACAGGCAGCTTAGCATTTCTGCTGTGGATGGGTCAGTGCTCATGCGCTCCCGGCCCCCTGGTTACTGGGATTCAAATTGCGCCATATCATGCGAAAAAAACAGAATCTCAGATCTCTGTCCCCAGGTTGAGGCATGGCGCGAGCACGTGGCGACCGGCAGGGACGTTGTGTGATACGATCCCAGCGTCTCAGATGGGGGCTCGTCATGCAGCGTTATTAAGAGACAGCCGGAGGTTGCTCCCACAATTTCCAGCCTCTCGCGGCTGATCAGCGACTCTCTCTTCACCCTTCAACCTGTGCACATCAGCAAGTTGTGCAGCCATCAATCAATGACACGCTCGCCCTATGAAGAGATCAGCGACCAGCTTGCCCTGATTAGAGCAGTTTTAGTGTCATCTATAATCTCTGTCTGCCTCTCGCTCTGTGCCATACACTGTAATGAGTGCATGTGCATAGACACGTATGCATGCACAACCGCATGCTCACAGAGACACCAAATTTAGGGCAACAGTTACTCGCTTTGCATTCTAATGCAGCAGCAGAGACGTCCCTCAGAATTAATGCAGTCCTGTGTCCTTTTATGTACAGTAAGGGGACAAGGAAAGGCAAACTACACTTTAACCAGATTGAAAGTATCCTGGCTTCATTTGATAGATGCACAAAATCGTTGACATTGGACAATATTTCAGGGGGTGATCATTTATATGCTGGACTCCACTCGTGCCCTTTCCCACCTCGCGTGTTTGTTTTGGGAGGATTTGCTGTGACTTCTCCACATCTCCTCTGGAAATAATCCGCAATGGCCCCACAATTCCAGCCGTGTTGAAGCAGCGGGGGGCTGAGCATTATCTCAAAGTCACACCTTCCCTCCAGGCCAGGTGTGCAGGTGTAATTTACCATGTCCCTGTTAACCTGCTTGCTTGTTTTCATCAAGCTCATCGGCCATGCATAAGTGGTGTGCCTCGGAAATTAAAGAGCAGCCTGGCCTGATTCCTCAAATGACTGAAATCGCTCAGCCAGTGCTTAATTTGCAACACAGGAAGGAGTCCGTGCTTGGTTTTGTGGGACACATGTGTCTGTGTGTTAAAATTAACGGTTGACAGTTAAAATTAGCAAGGAAACGATAAGCTTTTCTTTGCTGGTGAAAAAGTTCAGCATATCCTTCTTTTGTTTTTGTCACTGGAATGAAAAGTGGAGCGGTTGTATGAAGTGTGAAAAGAATGCTGGATGACTTTCAGATTTCTTACAGGGCGACGTAAAATGCGCCAAAATGTCTTTCCTTCCAGTGGAACAGCCTAAATGTGGAGCCTGTTGCAGGAGCCGGATCCTTAAAGGGGAGATAAACGGAATAAAACATCCCACCTGCATCCCATTAACTAATCTGCGTTAACCTTTACTTGTGAGTTATGACATTGTTTGAATAACATGCTTATTAGGTCAAGAGGTGTCGTGGCTTTGATTCTTCAGCATTTAAACAGGAGATTTGACCTACTAAGTTGTGCGATGGATTCCGGCTTCTTTCAGGCCTTATGGTTTTTGTCCCTGATCTTTCACCAGATTCCCAAGAATGAGGCTTGCAGGTTGCACATCCCTCCATCCACAAAACCACAACACAGACACCGCTTACACAACTTTGTTGTTGCATTTGAGAGGCCGCATTCCCATAAATGGTTTCCTTTTAAAGCTTCGTTTGGAGAGTGGGAGGAGGGCAGCGTCAAAGTTCAAGACGAGCATGCTCCACTGACATTTTGGCCCCGCTTTTGCAGCAGTGAGACGTCCTGATAATCTGAAGCGCTGCCCTGAGCTGGAGGACCTTGTCTTTGCATGTGATATCATGTGATAAGACGCTCGAGAAGCTGCGGGCCTTGCAGTGGCTGGTCCTGCTGTGTACAGTCCATGATTGGCTGGGAAAGAAGCCTCACATCCTCGCTATTGAACGTGAAGCCCGCAATATGATTGGACAAAATACATGCTTTTACAGGCAACATAAAAACTTACCATCCTCTTAAAGTTTTACGTCTGTAGACCTATTTTGGATCTAATGGAGAGAATATGCTGTGAAGCGGGCGCTCATAAATGGTATGTGTCATGGTCATTCACTTGATGGCTGAGCTCTGATGGCGTAGAAGTTTACAGGTACTGTAACAAGCATTAAATCTAATCCAGGTGCATGAATAAAAATCATGGGACATAAAATGCAGGCAGCAAAACAGTAGTGCTTAATCGGCCTGGGGGGGGGGGATCACATTTTGTGATGGCACTAGCCATCTTAAACAAAAATGCCTCACAGCACATTTCCTTTACATTCTGCTTTCAGCTTGTGCCTTCCTCACATGTAGATCTGCAAAAACTTGCACTATTGGAGGGGACTGTCAGTGCTTCACCCCTACATCCTTGCTCGTTAGAGCCCATACACACAGCTCAACACTCCCCCACCCCACCCCTCTCTCGTCTAATCCTGCCCCAGTGCCCCACTTCACCTTCCAACACCCCATTAATAACTTATTCTCTCTATCATAAAACTCAGGAGATCATCCAGCTGGTCCAAAGCACACACACTGCCAGCAGTCTCCCCCCGCCAGTCCCAGCCCGCTCGGATTTCTCTGAAACACTGCACATTAGCATTTAAATCCTCTCATAACCGTATCATTGTGTTGCAGATAGAGGCAGTAGATCTTCATTCATCAGTCCTAATCTATCTGCTCCTTGTTCTCAGCCGGAGGGGCCCCAGGCTCTGACTCAGAGCTTAACCCACCGCGCATAAGCCGCAAGGTGCCTGCGCATTTTCCTCCGAATCTGGGGTCATCAGCGGGGGCCAGCGGGGGTAACTGAACCCCAGCACACAAATTAACACTGTCAGCTGGTCCGATTAGGGAGGTTTAATTGAGTATATATTTGAGTGAAAGCTGCGCGTTAGCCGGATCACATATTAAGCCGCGTCCACAGCTCGTGCTACAGCGGCGCTGCTCTGATCGCCAAGGTTAGATGAACTTGTTCTGACAAACGAAGAGGAAATAAACAACAACAACAACAACAACAAGAAAAAAGCTGAACAAACGCTGAGAATGTAAGAAAAGTTTGAATTGTGCTCTTGGTTCAAATCGGATCATTGAAATCAATTCATTTCCCCAGTTCTCTCTCACGCGCGCCTGTCTCGTCATACATGTAATTCCTGGATATCAGCCGCCCTCACATGCAGAGCGCGAGGGGCCGACACCGGATTACACACGAGGACAGTTCACACATCTCCCCAGGTCAGGAATGCGGATTTCCATTCCGGCGCATTAGTAGTTTGTTGCGCGTGGAGCAAAATGCACAAAGTGTCCGGACGCGCGCGCGCGCACACACACAGACGCACAGACACGCGCGCACACACACACACACACAGACAGACACACACACACACACACACACAGACACACAGCCGACGAACAGAATCGAAGCACATGAATCTGCATCTTGGCTGTGTGAATGTCATAGACAGACACGCTGAGTGATGGGGGGGGGGGGGGGGGGCTCACCTTTATTCTATGACGCCGCCATCAAGTCCTGAAACACGTCTTGCTCCGCACGCGCTGGTCGGGTACTCCGAGAGCTCTCACCTTCCCTCAAATAACAGCGTATTCCACTGCAGAGCCGCCGCCGACGCTGTCTTCTTCTCCTCTCCCTCCTCTCTCTCTTTCTCTCTCTCTCCTCTGTCTCCCTCACTGTTTCTCTCCCCTCTAACTCTCCCTCTCCCTCCCTCTCCCAGATTGATTCACCCTTTCCAAGTGCTGCGCTGCCACCGCTGGTAATGAGAGTTGTCTCAGAGATCTTCAGGTGGATGGAACCACTGGCCGACGGTCAGGGCGCGTTGTGCTGCTGCTGCTGCTGCTGCTGCTGCTGGGACGGTGGATATGGAACTTTAGGCTATTTTTTATTTACTTATTATTTATTTTCTTAATTTTTATGCAAACAGACTGAAGCAATCTGCACACACATCACTATGCAAGTTGCATATAAGCCTCAGACAGCCCATGGCAAAGGCTTAAATATTCATAACCCAAAATGAGATGACATGATAAACAAATACATCTAATATAATAATCATCTTCTTAATTGTTATTATATTAGCTAGGTCAGCCCACACTTCTCCTCTACAGTGCAATGATGCATGTCACTACTCAACGATATCTTTTCTGCCTCTCTTCAGTTTTCTTCTTCACATTTTTAGAGACCCTCACACGTGTCCATATGGTCATACAGTCTCTATAATATGATGATGGCGGTGTTTACAGCTTGTTACAGGGAACATTTGCTGCTTGGCCGGTTCCCTTGGCAACGCTGAAGCGCACGGTGCTGAGCCCCACCTGTACAGCACTGCCTCATTGGATCTGAGTCCTGCCTGCCATTGCAGCTCCCACCATACATATGTTATATACGGTTTGTGTACAGGTGTATTGATCGACATGCTGAGATGGAGAGAGAGGAGTCACAGGAGAGATGAGAGTGTTTAGTGTACAGAAATCTTTACAGAATAAGAGGAAATTCTGTGAATGATATCAAGCGAGGGCAGTTTAGCAGAGACTCTCAAGGGTGGGGGTGGGGGGGTGTTGTTACATAATTAAAAGGGGAGTAAGGTGAGGTTTAAGGTCAGGTTAAGGTTACAGGTCTGATGAGGGTTGAGTTGTCAATCACATCAGCAGGATATTAACGTGAGGGGGTGTGTGAGAGAGTGGGTGGGTGGTTGAGTGTCCATCAGATAGCAGAGGGAAAGAGGGAGGGAGGTAGAGAGCTACGCGTGTGAGGGGGGGGGGGTGGTGGTGGGAGGGGTGTTCAGACGGGTGATTAGTGCTGGATTGATAACGTTCTATATCGAGACTCAGAGAATCGCTCTTTCTCACATCCTTGCACCTCAACACCAGCTTTCCATCACAAGCACATGTTCTCACACATACTCCTCACACACGTGTCTTCCTTCCACCCCTGCTTTATCTCTCCCTCTCTCTCTCTCTCTCTCTCTCTCTCTCTCTCTCACACACACACACACACACATAAATGCATGATTAAGATGGGGAGCAAGGTAATGACTGACCCCTACATATTTAGTCTGGATGCAGCAACAGGGTGGCCAACCTGTTTCTCTCTTATTAAACATTGCACACTGTACACTCTGCATGGCCTTGGCCCCCCTTTTTCCACTTTTTGCACTGGTGTGTATGTTCTCGCTCGCTTGACCCCCGCCTCCCCCACCAGCCCCACACTCTGCAGTGAGGGTCTAGCAGCGTCCACAGTCTGTCCCAGTCCTCCGTAATTCCAACAACAACGGCTCTCGCTCGGTGCTTTTGCATTGCGTCGCTCCTTCCTCTCTCTCTCTCTCTCTCTCTCTCTCTCCTCTCCCCTCCCCTCCCCTGCTGCCTTCCTGCCTCCCTCCCTCTCTCTCTCTATTAAATTTCCAGTCACACAACAGTGCAGTGGATATCCCTCCCTCTCTCTAACTCTCACACACTCTCCTCCACCACATCCCTCCCTCCCTCTTTCTCTCCCTCCCTCTCTCACACATACATACCTCAGTAGTCTGTGGAGGTGTTGTCGTCGTCCTGGATCTCTCCCTATCGCTCGCTCTTGATATTGACGGTTCTCTCCCTCCTTTACTTTGAACCTCTCAATTTTGCTCACTCTTGATACAAGGCTGCTCTCTTTTCACCTCCAGTTGTCTCCCCACACCCCCCCTCCTTCTCCCCCTTGCCTCATTATTTGAAAGAGCCCCCTCACATTTCCTTGCCTCCCTCCTCAACACACTCTGTTTGTATCTCTGTACTGCAGTGTCTGCTCAGGCTATATGGTGTGGAGTATAACCTCCCCTCCCTCCTCTCTCCTCCCTCACTGTGGTGGGTGTGCAGGGCTCGCTCCATCAGGCCAGCCTTTAACTGACTGATTGAGTGGACACCACAGGCCGATGAATGAATAAAGATGGGAGCCACTGTGAGGATTAATGCGCGTCATATGAAGACAGAAAGCGTGCCATCATAGTATTTCTGCCTCTGCCCTGTGGATGAGGCTGCTCTCGCCTCCTGTGCTCTGCCTCGCGTTGCTGCGTGCTATGCTGTGCTGACATATTGGTTGAGAGACATGCAGGCGCTCTCTTTGCCCCGTGTTATGTTCAGGTCTCGGGGCCTCGGCGGCAGTTGCTGCGCTGGGGTGAAACCTCTGCCATCGCGGTGCTGCGCTGGAACGGTGTGGTGAGAGGAAGTGGGGCAGATACGCCAGTGGTGTTGAGAACACACCGCCCGCCTTACTCTTCCTGCTGTTTCTGCATCTCCCCCGTCCTTCCTGACGCTATCTCAAGACTGAACTCTCCACAGCCTCCGAGGCCCTAACTGAGCCCTGATCCGTATCTGATGGTGAAACAGCACGCCACTGGCTGCACAGATTCCAACCTGTGTGATACCAAATTGAACATTCGGGCTGTCGTGACGAGCAAGCAAGGGTTGAACGCTCTACCGCTTATGCCTGTGTACACCCTGAAACAATACGTTTTCACCCACAGAGAAAGAAGAAGCTCCCTTAAACACACAGAGTAAACCAAGCTTGCATCTCCACCACTAAAGCCAATAGTCGTCCCTTATCAGAAACAGCCCTAGCTATCAACTGCATCCATTAGGGCCAATAGTGCCATTGATCTTCCCACACCCAGGCCAAGTGGACCTCAACCACCAGCCCCAAAAGACAAATCCAATTTTAGGTGTTATATGCTCCTCCGACCCGTAGCCTCCTCTAATCTCTCCATGTGAAGGCTAAACCCATCCAGCATCAGCACCATCACAGCACATTCACTCTGTGTGTGGTAAGGCTTAATAATAAGACTGTCTCTCCTGCTCCTCCAGCGCTCACTCCTGTCAACACCTCGTCCGACAGGGCGTAGAACAAACTCAGCCCCCAGGCCTGTAAACCCCATTATGCTGAGCAGCGTTTCCTGCCACCAGGCTGTGTAATCTTCATCTCTAACCCATAGCATCCCCTAACTGGCCCTTAAACTGGTCCACTGCCCCCTTCCTCCCGGTGACAACAGGGACAGACAAGCACAGTGCCACAGGACCAGCACGTGGCAGGAGCTCTTTCATTTGAAGGCACTTGCTCCTGCTCAAACCACTGGGCAAAGACAGCTCAGACTACTCATATGTAAGGATATACACAAAAGCTCTGTCTTGAGATGTTTAAAGCTGTTAAATTAGTTATTTAAGTTAATGACTTCCATCTCTTTGTCCTAATTTCATATTTTATAATAATACTTTAAATTATAAAGTACACAGTTATATGATGTACTCCACTGATTTTAGAAGTTAGAATCGCAGAAAAAAAAAGAAAATTTGGAAATTTTGCAAAAATCTATTTTTCCAATGGTACTGTCTTGCCAATGTAATGATGCTAGCCAAAGCTAATATTAGAGCTTTTCAACCCACTGTTAATAATCTCTTCCAATTATTTGTCTGCCATAATTTCCATTGTGTGTTGCTTTGTGGGACGATTCTTGGTGGTCTATCAACACTACAACCAATTTCTTGTATGTACGTCTGGATTTCTAATTTAATTTTGATTGGACATTTGTCTGGTGAGAACTTTCTCCATACTCAAAATGGGGTTTTATTAAAAACACGTTACTAGCACATTGTTATTGGGTGCAGATGTATGCGGGGCGAACCTTAGCTGTAGAAATGGGTAGTTACAGCAATATGATAAGTGGTGCTGCATTGAGAAATCGGCAGTCGCTCAAACTTGTGAGATTTTTATGACATAACACAAAATTATGTTTTTGCTAATTTGAAAAATATTTGTGGCAAAATTTCAGCTTCAGTTTTTTTACAAACGTTCAATGTACTTTTGTGAATCATTAAAGAGTTGTGGCACACTTGAGCATACACAATGAGTTGTGGAATGTGTAAGTTGTATCTAAGAAACTTCAGTTGGAAAGTTTAGTTTTATATAGTTTTTTTGTGTCATTTGACCAAGAATGATCAAAACGAGAACATTTCTCTTACTGCAGTTCTCAAAAAAAGCATCACTTGCGACTGATTTTTTTACTCTTAACATTAACAACAGTGCTTTCCTTCTACTTTAGATTTTGGAAAATCATGAAGGTAATAAGGAAATAAAGGTTTGATATTTGTGAGAGAACACGTAATCTTGGTAAATCTCGCTACCCATAGAGAACATGCTACGACTCTCTCTCCCTCTCTCTCTGGGTGCACAAGCCCCAGATTGCTTTGATGCCTCCCATCAACAGCCCTGCCTCCCCATATTCTCACAGCAACCCCCACATGACACCCCAGGAGACATCATCTCTAAATCCACAAAGAACATGTAGACAGCTGCCTCCACAATAGAGGCTTTGAACATTGCCCACTCAGTTTCAATTTCTCCAGCCTCCCCAAGAATGAAGTAAAAATCCCTCTGGAAACGAGAGGCGAGGTCTTCCTGAATGGGAACTTCAGCCAGACGTTCATTTGGGTGTACCAGGTCTGTCTGTCAGAACGGATCCAACAAAGGTGTTCTGGTACCAGGTGCACCTCTTGCTCGTGTATAGTGTGGATGGGCCATTTCTATTTGACTACAACATCGCTTGGGTTCACATGGAGCAGGCTGTTCTCCCAAGAAATCCACCTAAAGGTTTCCCCATTGCTGCCGCATTGGGTGTTGGAAGTTCTTCAGTAAAACTATGAAGGCTACAGGTGGCACCCCACTCAGGATCCCACCCACAGACTCCACAAGGTAAGAATGACAGAGGTCATACAGAAGCAACCTCCTCATTATTCACATAAAACTTAAACAGAGCGGTCCTCAGCAGGGGCTTGGGAGTATTCCCACACTCGCCGGTGCCAACACCTCCATGTATGAGGTCATGGTTCACTCTCTCAAAAAAGGTGAATTGGGAGTAAGTGACTGCATAAACTGAAAAGATTTTAGTGAAAGTAAAATATATATGGTAGAGATTGAGATCAGGATTTCATACCCAGTCTGGTCTGGGAACTCCTCGGGATCCCCCGGGAGAGGATGGAGGGCACAGCGAAGAATGACATGGGCTACATAGCCTTAATGGGTGAAATTGATGCTATCATTTTAGCATTATATCATAAATGTGAAAGCATTTTTTATAATTATGATTATTGCCATGCCATAATTATACGATTTAGTCACAGTTAGAAGGCAGCTGTCCTGGGTTGTGTCTTTGTTGAGGTGGGCTGTCTGATGGCCAAAAAAATGTTTGTTGACATCTTATAAAGTCACTTCTGAGTGTCTAATGCTGATCAGAAATTTCAGCTAGGACAAAGCTTAAGTGTCAGTTGAGGTTGACACACACTAAGTCATTTGCTGTTTATTACTTCTCATGTCATATTGAACTCTGTATTTTAACAGATTAAGGATTTAGTGTGGGGCAAGGCCCGTAGAAACCTTATTGGATCATGGTTCTGTGATAGAACTGCAGGTTATATGTTAGTTGGTATGTTGCCACGCATGATTAAAATGTGGACATACTCTCCACACCTAGGATGTGCTAGGGTGGGAAAATATAATGGACCTGACTTGAAACTGAATTTTTCTTAAAGAGAGTCATATAAACAGCATCAAACTGTAATGCTGTAGCTTACATGAGGCAAGAGTGTTTATATGAGAAAGGCATTGGTTTCCTGAGGTATTCTTAAAGCATGATTCGTTACGTAAAGAATCATTACAGTGAATGTTTGCTAAACGATCATCATGATTGAAGGTCAGTTTTATTTACCACTACAATTAATAATATGGGCCTGTGAACATTTTTGCTGTTAATAAAAAAGATAGTGAAAAACTTATGAGCTCAGACAGGCGCTAATAGCTCGCTAGTGAGATAGAGGCAGATAGTGGAGATGCAGAGAGAGAGAGTGAGAGAGAGGAAGATAAAGTGAAGCTAAGCCGAGCTCCGAGGGCCGGCCAGTGATTAAGGGATGGGAGGGATGAACACCAGCCACTGAGGGACTAGTGTCTATCTGTGTGAGTCCATGTGAAAGCGGGGCTGAGGAAAAGCTCAGAAACAAGAACCCACTGTCACGGTATCTTAGCAACCGTCTCTGTCTCCCAGGTGACAGGGACTGACATCACTTCCTGTTGGTGAGTGTGTATGTGTGTGTACACAATGTCCAAGTGTAAAAAAAAAAAAAAACCTGCACAAACTGATACATGTATGTGTCATGAATGTGTGAGGTTGAGCAAAGTTCATGTGTGCTTTTCTTCCTGCACGCGGCTCTGCGGCTTCAGCTCTCACCATCACCATCAGGTACATGACAGGTTAGTGTTGGTGTGCAGGATTTCAGGGTGCATCATATGTGCATGTTACAGCATGTTTCGCAAGCAGACTGTGGGCATGTATGTGAAGTCTGTGCCATGTACGCATGCGGTCAGCCTGATTGGACGTTGTGCCAAGGGACACATGGCCAACTGATGCCATCTGGTAGGACTACTTGGCACAAGGGGACTTTCTATGGTTCCACAACATATTGGAGTAGTTAAAATTAACACTGTGACACTATTTGGCAGAAAAAGACACTGAACTATCTATTACTGTTCCTATTTCAGTCTATTTCTCACCTTAAGAGTCCAGGCTGCATTCACACTGTGGGAGGCAGGACTGTAGAGACTTGTACTGGCCTCCACAAACACAGCATCATGTCAATACATCAACAGCAAAACCTCTTCACAATTATAAATGACTTCTGCAGTCATCTATGCTCCATAATTTTATTTTATCCTCATAAAACAACTATATCAATGATTAAAAAAAAAATTAACAGACAAACATAAAATCTCACATAAAAAGAAAAAAACAACACTATTTCATGATAAAATGTAAAACTTATAGAAAAGCAGAGCTTCTAGAAGCCTAACATAATCAGCTGTTTCCACTGGTTTGTCTTCATCCAGTGTGTAGCAAGGAGGATTAGCGTGCTGTCAGTTTGACCATTTACATGAAAAACTAATGCTCACATTGTGTGCCCCTAATTAACTTCAGCTGCTCAGTCCCGTAAAAGAAGAAAAAAAAAAAGAAACTACTTATGATTCGTTCCTCGTTGTTGAACATTTGTAGCAATACCACAACAGAGTGGAGGTACAAGTCCAAACTGGAAAATGGCTGCCAAGATTCAAAAACCCTGTTTATGAGTCCATGATGCTCAATCAGATAAGGTCCATGAGGATTTCATCCTCCATGACACTGGAGACTTGGGGCATCCCGGGCTGAGGTACGGCTCCTCTCTGACCTCCAGACATCAGGATCTGACCTGCACACAGGTTTGGGATCAGAGTTGATAACTAAGTAAACCGTCAGACTTCAAAGTAGGATACTGAAAACTAAAAGATACTCATCATTTTCATCTCTTTTTGTAATAGAGAGCTACTTTCTTAGTATTGAGTATTGTCCAGTGTTCATTAAACATACCTTTTTGCCCCTACTTTTGGATAAATCATTTATATTGCTACACGCCTTTTTCTAAATTGTACTTTTTCCAAATGTGTTTTTTTTCTCTCAACTCAGCCATCTGCTTCCATTCTTTTTGTTAGGACAGTCAACTTAGAGGCACTGGAAAGCTGAATGACATTGGCCAACACTGAGGTTCTACACTGTGGTGAACAGTGATCTGAAAAGAGCTCAGACATCTAAAACTTGAGAGGAAACCTGTACTATTTTATCACAAAATCAAACTCAAACAACTAACTTTGAGCATTCTATAGGGTTCTTTGAGCAAACATAGACACGGGGTAAGGTGGATGTGGCTTCTTTCTTTGATAAAATCAAGCCTGATTTACATACATTGCTTAAAATAAATGTAATTAAACTTTGTGCATTACACTTGAATGATGCTGCTGATGGTGTTTGGTCGAAGGAGAACTACAAAGCAGCTGTGTTTTTTCTTGCGGAGAGCAAGGGGAGAAGATTTATAATACAGTATTTGGATTTTCTTTTTGTTACAGTGAGAATCACCTGTCAAAACAAAAGGAGAAACCACTGACTGACCAATCTGCCCTCATCTTCAGTGCACCTTGTGTTTGTCTGAATGGGCCCATAGTCTGGCTACCAAAAGGAAATTAATCTTTTAGCAATGAAATCTTAAAAGTTGGAGTTTCAAATCAATATATAAATGTACCAGTAGTTTTGCAAACTTTTTCAAATCAATGTGCACAAAAATAAAGTAAGTTTGACAAATATAAATTTGGGCAGCATGCACAGTGGGATGGAATATAGAACTCAAGCAAGTCCCTGCAAGTGGATTTTTTTTTTTTTTTTTTTATATACAGTAGGTATGCCGGGTAATAAAAAGAAGTTAAACTAGAAATGCTCTTTAAGGTCTTTTTATATTTGCCTTGGTTTGCCCAAAGCTACAGTAAAAAGGACTCATCACCTATAACATTTCTAGGAACATGAGTTTTGGAAGTTGTTTTATATCCTTTAAGATATCAATATCATTACTCTTTAAGGAGTACATTTCCAGACCTATATTCTAAAATTTCGTGCCAACTTGTAGTAGTAACGTTTCTGAACTGCTTCCACCTCTGTGGGGTTGCTTGCTGACCTGCCAAGGGCTGCCTCCACTGGCCCTGCATTTGAGCCCCCCCTCCTGGTGTCGGGTGGACCAACTGCTGCCCTAAACCCTGGTGAGACATCATGCCCGGCATGTGAGACACGCCACCCTGCTGCGAAGACACAGAGACAGAAGAGCATTAACCTCCACAGAAACCCAGACTTTCAGAAGAGCAGTTAACGGTCAGCTGATAATCTACGAGACATTTACTACAGGGTCATTCGCTCAGCCATATGCTGCACTCTTACTGGCTGCTGTTGGCTGAGGAGAAGACTGCGAAGCTGTGGATTGGCTCCTGGGTTTGAGAGGCGGAGTATGGAACCCTGGGGTGGGGCTTGTCCGCCTTGTGCGACCTGGTTGGGTGGAGCGCCGCTGACCGGAGGCTGTTGGTTGGCTGGTCCGGCTGCTCTCATCGTCATCTGAAGGAAAGTTTAAGATGTCTTACAGGGCATTATGAAATTTAAAAAGAAAAATATCCCATCAAGACACCAAGATTGAAAATTCCTGTAGATTTTGGTTTACTCGTGATCAGCTTTTGATAACAAGTGGTTATCACAAGATGACTTGCATGCTGAAAATAATTCTCTGTTGGCTATATGTGGAAAAAAAGAGCATTAACCTCCTTCAGGCTGATATTAGTGACGCTATTGTCTACGTAGTTGTTTTAGATGACTTGAAAGCAGTCTTTGAGGATAAACAGGAGAGACAGTTGATAGTTGCAAAGGGTGGATGTAACCATCATGTTTTTGTGCCCGTCACCTCATGCTCAATGCAAACAGTTCTTTTTCAGTGAAATATACAAACTCATGCATGCATGTTATTAATGAAATATGCTTTTCTTCAATGGCATGCTACAAGAAGAGCATTCAACAGGGACATGCTGATATGAAATTTGCTGTCCACCATCCTGATGCTGAGCAGTGAGTGTGACAGTTGGTCTGTGTGTAAATGTGTGTCTTTGTACATGTGTAACACAGCATTCCTAACAAAAAAAAAAAAACCTGTGTCTATTTCCATCTGAGCGCAAATAGCCAGACTGCCACTTACAAATGGTCATTCACGTAATATGAACAATATGCTCCTGTGGTAGATGTGGTTGTGGTGGCTGAATGGTTTAGATGCAGAAATTTTATGGTTTTATGGTTACGTTTAGGAAAAGATCATGATTTGGGTTAAAATAATAAGTCAAATCCAACTATAAAAGGCAGGGTACATTAAACACAAAACTCTTTCCAACATACACCTAGGTGTTAATAGCCACATTGGCTTGGATTTACATCCAGGTGCAAATAGTATTATTGGTTACTGACTCCTGGGTGCAGCATTTACCAAAGACTAGAAGTGACTAACATCACTTAAAATAAAAAAAAAGAAGCAGTGTACTCCTTATGACACTATGTATGGGCTACATTAAAATACAAAGGGTGTTGTGTTGGAAAATGTGCATTGTAGTGTTAATATGCTGTGTGCTAATCAGTGTAGTTTAATGAAACTAGTCGTTTGAGTGCTAGAAAAAGATAAAACCTAAAACTGAATAACGTTAAAATATTTTTAAGCGCTTCAAATTTCAGTGTTGCTCATATATTAAGAGGCTACTGCAGGTCTCACCATGTTGTTCTGCCTCTGCTGCTCCTCCATCATAGAGACCTGACTAACAGGGGGCATGCCCACCACCACAGACTGGACACAGGACAGATCAGAGAGAAGGAGGAGTGGGGAGAATGGTGGAAGTGTGGGGAAAAAGAGGGACAGTATAGGAAAGGGTTACCAGTAAGGCATGCGGAAATCAGCGGGCACCGGGGCAGTACAGGTGTCAACAGGCGGTGTGAGAGGGCAACCGGTGTGGAGACACAGGCAGACATGCCAGCACAGAATGGGAGCACTTACCTGCTGCTGGACGTTGCCATGGGAGACAGGAATGGGACCTGGGGCCCTGTTGAGGAAGTTCTGGTTGGGGGCGACCTGTCCAGGCTGCATCGGACCACCTGCACCGCCCAACTGCTGCCAAGACAGAGAGAGAAAATGAAACAGCAGTAAACATATTCTTCAAACAGAGTCATAACAGGACATTTTTTCACCTCCAGTTATGCACTCCTCTCCAGCACTGCTCGGCTTCACCTCTACTCATTAGCACATTAATGTTACTGATTTCCTGTTTTTTCTGCATTCATATTAAGGACAGTAGCAAAATGTTCCATAAAGTAATGTAAGGAAAACAAGGAATCACTTAAACAGAGCAAATCCTTCCGTGTATCTTTAAAGTCTGAGAAAGCTCTGAAGCTGTCTTAGATGGACTTGAAAAAAATCCTATCCTTTGAAAAAGCCGTTTTATAAAGAGGAACCAACAATCCTCTAACCAACCTCCTTGTCCAAATAAATGAATACATTCTACAAAGTGTGATATTTGGATATTTCTGTACTGTCATAATGACTCCATTCTCTATATTTCCAGACAGCATATTTTCTGCATGTAATGGATGTTGACTGTGTTAACAACCTTGAGCGTGTGGGGCTGAAACCAAATATTCTCTTTCTTTGTTCATGAGTGTGCAGATGGAAGGCAAAAACAAACATGGATACGACGATGCACCAGTGGCGATTTAACTTCAAGCACCACCTGCTGAGGTGTTTGCTATTTTGGATTTCACGGTTTAAAACAAACGGAAGTTTGATGACTAACGCCGTTAGCAAAGTCTGGAGTGAAAAAAAGTCATAAACAATACCCATCCGGCGTTTAAACGCAAAAAGAAACAACCTGTTGCTGTTGCTGCCAACAGATTCAGGACACACACGTGTCAGGTAGGTTCTCATTATTCATACAAAATATATTCAAACAATTACAACTCTGAAAATACACTGACTGTTTCATGTTATTTTCACAGTCCTGTAACTTAGTCCTGAGTTAGATGGGCTGTCCAGGTGGCTTCTGTGTTTCTACACGGAGGGAGAGACAAGGAGGCATGAAGGGTGTTTCATTCCTCCGCTGAGCACAAATTATTAACTACAGACTCAGAAAAAAACGGTGTGATGGAAAAACAGCTTCACCCATCCATCTTGCTGAATCTGAACAAATCACCCTGGGATTGCGCTAATGCGCTGTGTGTTTTCTGACCAACAATAACGGCACAACACACAGCTTTAGGTCTTTTGAGGGAACTAATAAAACAGCTGCCTCTTTCTCTCCTCTCCTGTCTGTGATTTATCTCCTGTCTTTAACCCAGTAACCTGTTAAATCCCGGATCACGATTTAGGGCCTTCATCACTTTGCAGAGAAAAATATTCAATTTTGTCTTGCTGTAAACAGAACAAACTGCAATCGTGCTCCCGAAGTATGCCACTCCAGGGCTTTGCACAGAGAAACCTTAACTACTGGTCCAAATTGAAATTTTAATTACGTTAAGATTGCTGTAGCGCTTCCCTATTAGCAATGCAGCACTGAATATGTGATGATACACAAGAGGCAGAAAAGAAAAATCTTCATTATGATTTCATGTCTTCTGCCTTCTCTAAATGCCCTGATGCTCAAACACGCACGGCTTCAAGTTACATATAGGGCTGACGCGGTTTTGCGAAGACATAAAATTAGCTGGGTGAGTAAACAAGCGGCATCACCGCTGATGAGAGCGGACTGCGAGGAGAAACGCAGTCTAAGTCATGTAAACCTGACAAAGGGCTTCATTTTGAAATGCAGACTTTCTGCTTCTCTGTGAATGGATACTGCATTGTTTCAGGGCTATGCAGCGTCCCTCCTCACTCGATGCATTATGCTGGAGTGGAGCCCTGTGATGGAAAAGACAGCTAATCCGGAGGACACATTTTAAATCACTCTGTCTCCAGGGAGGAAGATGAGCAGAGAGGGAAAGTGAAATTTCCATGTCATGTGGACATGGCAGCAGCGGCTGTAACCTGTAATGAACTGCGTGACAAGAGCTGGTTGGAAGGAGGGGCCTTTTCTCTCGCGTCCTGTCCCTAAAGGTTGGCACACACCACCAATCCATTGCTTATCCTACAGTGCGTCTCATGTAATGTTAACATCTGGGCAGCCTGAAGTGAAAAACTCATATCTGCCCAGGCTGTGCTTTCTTTAAAGCTGAATCTCACAACTGTCCACATTTTCAAACTATAGCAAAGATGGTTGAGCAACTAGTGTGCACATTTTGTTTTAATGAAAATCTTTTGCCTTGTTGCTGGTATACTGTGAAATATTTCCAACATGAATGTATTTTTTTTAACTGCTGGGGTGGCATTACACTGTATGAATTGTCAAACAAGACAGGTGTAATATGGCTAGGACTCCAACTACCAAATATTTCTATCATTTGATTAATGTTTGGTTTAGAAATGTAAGAAAACAGTGAAAATGCCCACCACAGCTTCCCAAGAGGATATCTTCAGACTGCTTATTTTTTTCTAACCAATAATCTATAAATGAAGATATTCAGTGTACTATCATGTAGGAACAAAGGCATCACCCAATTTCAAATGTTGGGCATTCTCACTTAAAAATAACTTATTTATTTATTCATTTTTCATTCAAATGTTGATCAACTGATTAACTAAATCTCTAAATATGACAAACCCACCAACGCTTCTCAGTGGCACAGTGTGGAAAGCGTCTCATACCACAGTAAAAGTGTCATTTCTAGTGTCTCTCCTCACTCCACCATACAGTTATTTGATGCAATCGTTACATTTAATAAAAAAAAAATGCAAATGTAAGCTTTGACATTGCTTTAGGTGTTGTAATTTAAATAGCTGACATTCAAATCTATTGTGTGTCATTGACTACACTCAGGGGCCACTTTACTAAGTACACCTCTACAATCTATTGCAATTCAGTACAACAGCTCGGCCATTTACTGAGTGAGAGGTGTTTCTAATTTTTTACCTTCTCATTTACATACATGAGAGGGAGAATTTTAGAAACACATTTGAATATAATGCAGTCCAGCACAACGCCATTGCTAACTATGACCTAAGCTAATTATAACCGTGCTAATTTAATGAACACCTCAATGATAGTATCAACAAAAACTGAACATTACAGGCATTATGAAAGTCGACTTCATGGTAGAACGGTTGTATTGGATTGCATTAGATTGTACAGGTGTACCAATAAAGTGGACAATCTGTATAAAAACAAAAGCCATACAGCTCTAAATGCATGTTACCACAATATATTTACCATAAACAATAACCCAACAGTACACAGTGGAGAGTGCTGAGGACACCAGGTTGATGAGGATGCGACAAATTCAACATAAACATGCATATGCATTTGTATTGCACCGATATTTCTCCCACTTAAGCTGAGATAATGAGGTGGGAATGCAACAGTCAGCTAATGTTGCAGCAGGAATTTAGCTAATGCTAGCCCCATTAGCCTCTACCAGAGTGAGAGACGGTAGTGGCTGCTGTGAAGATACTGGGCTCACTAAATGAAATGTCAATAACAATGCACCTTAATGCCGTAAACAATGCACCTCAATTCCCGGGTGCTCCTCGATAATGCCTTCTCATTATCACCTCCTTTTGGTCTTCCCACTCTACACTGAGGCCGTCCTCTCCTCCCACCAGCTCCACTTCCAGCTCCTATCACCACTCACCGCTCTGTGCTGCTGGACCTGCTTGTGGTTGGTGATCACTTGCCGGATGCCATTGACGAAGCCGCTCTGGTCGTTGGGGATGAGGCCCATGAATATTCTCTTCTTGGATGAGTAGAGCAGCATCAGCACTCGCACTTCACAGGGCGAAGTGGTGTGGGGGAAGTGGACGCAGCCGGCCTGCAGGGAGGGTCACAGGGCAGATTAAGACCTTGACGTGGGACCCTGTCGTAATTATGGATGGGTTCGAGCTTGGGGACATAACCTACTCCTTTGCCAAATCAAACATATCGGTTTTATAAATTAAATGCAAATGGTATTACTTAATTTGACTTTCCCTGGACCGTAAATCAAATTCAGGCAAAGAGGCAGAGCTCAACTGGACTGAATACTATTAATGCCTCTGCTATTTCTCAACGGTATTACCTGATTAACAATGCACCACACTGACAAAACCTCTATCATTATGTTAGTCCTCTGGAACTGAATCAAAACTAAACAGATTTTTGTCTGAACTGATGGCAAAGCATGTTTAAATTCGTATCATGTAGCTTGAAAGTGACTGAATGCATGGCCTGGAACCCCCTCTAGAGTCTTTACCACAACACTGCAACACATGTTCATGCTCAGTCCAACTGCTGGGCAGGGGTGGGACCTGCATTCAGTCGCCGCTCATGGAAAATGTACAGAGGTATGCTGAATGATGGATAAGATTGGGGACATGGAGGGAACACGCATTTTAGGCTGAGAGAAATATAGAGTGTTTCAACACTTACAAAACCACTGGCCATAATGCGGTACAAGCCTTTCAGCGACTCCATGTCTTTGTTGGTGAAGAGGAACTGAACCATTCGAGAGTTTCTGAAGAGGTGACCTAAGGTTGTCTGAAGAAAGAGCGGGCGCGAGAGGTTTTAGTTATGCATCATTCAGCGCTTCTACATACTTTAACAAAAGCCAAAAAAAAGGGTCTCACCAGTAGTTGCTGTGGAATCAGCTGCATGACAAGCTTCTGCGGCCATTGGTCTGTGTTTCTGTTTAGAGACAAAATGGCAGCGTTTAACTGTGAGCACAAAACAACCCACCCCTTACTAAAGACAGAGTCTATAGGGTTTGATTAGCTACTCACAGATTTTCCCCTTGGTTAACATGCACTTGACATGGGAGAGAGCGTGTCAGCTTGGTGGTTGAATCCATGGAAGAGGCTTTGGGCTTCTGTAGGAATTAACAGAGAGAGAAATGAAGATAGCTCGTAAGTCAGCTTGAAGAACACCAGGAGGAGCAGATGGTCAAATATTGCTTTTACAGGTATTGTGGGATTTTAAGATCTTTAGCATACCAACTCTATGACTGAAATTAAAAAAAACAAAGCTGTTAGATCCACGATATTTCAAAGATTCAAAACTAGAAGTACAAGGAAAGAAAAGTAGTATAAATGTGAAGTAAAAAAAGTTGTCATGAAAAATACATTTGCATATTGTTTTACTGAGGTTTGTCCGAACTAAAGGCTCCCAGTAGAGCTTTAGACCTCTAGTAGCACTACAGAGCCGGCCTTCTGTGACTGGGTCCTTGTGTTTGTGTCATGCATGCAGAGGAGCATGTGTACACATTCCTGCCAGTGGTTTTACACTATTGCACTGATCTACAGATGGTGGTAACATGCCAAGACGTGCTGCAGAGCACCGGCAAAGGCCAGCAGCACTGAATGTGAACATAACTTTTGCTTGTTTAGAAGAAAACTCCACAGGGCCATAGTGGACATGTGGCTCAAGGCAACCAGACACTGCGTGGTGAGGAAAACGCTATTGTTTTTAACACATTTAAATACTTTTAGATAATTCACACCTCCAGATTTTTAACTTTAAAAGCCGACTGGATGTGGTGTTCTAACTGCCTTAGAATCACAATGCCAACACTACCTGAGAAAGCCTACGCACAAGTGCTGGAAAGAAGACTCCAAATGACCTCAGATTCAGGAGTTGCGGTGGTCAACATGTTTACTCTTTCACAACTAATTAAAGGGACATGGAGACTTTTGTCTACATGTGTTTTTTTTTAATGTGGAAAATAGGTAATAATTGAAGAGGCACTGCCTGATTATAGGGTGCATGGGTTCCAATGGTAGTGAATACAGTTCTGGCGATGGTAAATTTGGCACTGTGCAGATTAAGCCCATTATTCCCAACCAAAAACCAGAGTGAATTTTTAAAAATGAAAACATAAAAATATCTGAGAAGAAAGGGAAGTTAGATAACTATTATTGTGATTGTTTACATTGGGATTTGGCCCACAGGATCTTAGATCGCTGCTTTCTAGGATAAAATACTGTGCACTACCCCTGAAACTGCTGTGGCTATTAACTTAAGCACGTAATATAAACGAATACTCATGGACAGGATGTTAAGGTGACATTAGAGTGGCACCTCTGCTATTTGTGATAATGTTGTCCTTTTGTCTGATTATCACATTCACTGTTAGCTGGAGTTGTCTGGACGAGGAAAAACCACCTGCAAACCAGCCATCATCATCCTCTACAAGGAATAAGCGTGATTGCTAAATCACTGTGAAGGAGAAGCAGTTATTCCAAGAGAGGAGGGTCAGGAAGTGTGATTCAGTGGCAGGTAATCCCAGTCTATGTGTCAAATGAGATGAGATGAGGTGGTTCAGCTAAGGACGCCTCCTAACTGTCCCTTTCTGGAGATGGAACTGCTGGAGACGCCAGGGAAGACCCAGGGCATGCTGGGGGATTATGTCCTCCTGCTGTCCTTGGAGGAGTTGGAGAATATTGCTGAGGAAAAAGGACAGGAGGGCTGCCCTGTCCACCCTTTGGCCACTGTGACCCCAATCAGGACGAGCAATTAAAAAATGGAAGGACGGATGGACTTTTAAAGACCTGCAGATAACCTGTTCCTTAGCGAATGTCAAGAATGAAAGGAAAAAAAGAACAATTTTGTAAGCGCACCAATACAACAATCCCACTGGGGAAACCGCCAGCACTCTTCATCTTCAGGGCATCAATACAGGATCAATGATCAATCAATTACGTATTAGTCAGGCCTACTGTAGCTCCTGTGCTGTCCATTACAAATGTATTGCGCTGGGCTTTCTGTGCAGACAAATGGGTTATTTATGTCCAGGGCTTACTAAAGCAGGAATGAAAGGAAACCCGAGATGCCGACAGTGACAAAACAATCCAATTCCAACACACCTTAAATTAGTGGTGAATTAAAAAGGAGAATGTAAGCCAATACTGTCTGGAAAGTTATCCCACATTTTACACAGCAAAAGCTTTCAGGAATTAACTGATTGAAATTCAGCCAAAACCGAACAAACCATATTGATAACACTGTACACAGAGCAAGCTCCAGCCAAGTGTGTTGGCAACTCTTCTGAGAGTTTAAGCATTTCTTCAAATGAGTTTTAGTTTCTGTGGTGTAATTCTCCTCAACATTACAGATTACTCCAGATGAGAGTCACTTGCAGAGTTGAAAACCTAATGAGTGAACTTGGCGAGGGAATGGCAGATTAAGAGCAATGTTTCATGCTCTTATCTGCCCACTCAGGTTGTCTGTGGCTGCAAATGCTCACAGACATGATTTGGAGCTTCCCATTCTTATTCCTGTCCATTTAACTGGCTTAGATAATTTTGACAAACAGAAGAGGGTGGATGAGATTGTAGATGAGATTGTAGTCAATGGAGGCAATTGATCCAAGTCTGTCTACCAAACACGAACACTTGAAGGCTTCATGAGTGTCGCACGAAAGCTATTAACATCCATTTTTCCTGGCCCAGCACTGCAACTGTGAAGTAAATCGATTTGACTTTGAGCTAAACCAAATAGTAGTAGGATGGTAAACTGATGTGCAATTAATCAGACCAGTGACAGGTGGTTATTAAGACTTAACACAGTGATAGGTCCTAGATAGTGGTGATGATGATGAGCACAACACATTCCAGCTATCTAATACAGACTGATATACAGCTGCACTATCAGACCTGCAATGCATTGTTGTTTTAATAAACAACAATTCGAGATTTTAAGGAAATACGACAACTGTCATATAAGTAAATCAATACCAATTTCATATCTGTTTGGTATATTTAAGCTTAGCTTAGCATGTAGGAAACTAGGAAAACTGGAAAAGGGGAAGCGGCTAGCCTGGCTCTGTCGTTAGGTAACAAATGGGCCTAACTGTACCGTAAAGATTAAAGATCAAAGATCTTGTAACTGAAGTCATATCATCACTGTTTTTGTTGTTTTTACAACTTTAAAACACACAAAATATATTTTGTTTTAAAGTTACTCTCCGTAGGGCAGCAAATACATTTCCCAGAATGCTGAACTATTCCTCCAACTGACTTGTGTGCCCTGAAACTGGAGGACTTAAATTGGATCCCACTGAGGGTGGCATTCACCGTGGCCAGAATGCTGAGTGTTAATTTAGGGGGAAAAGACCACTTAATGTTGTCAGGACTCTAAGTGATTCTAATCAAACTGCAGGGATTGATCCCAACATCAGGGCACCAGCCACTCTGCAGCAATTCAAAACCAGACTTTTATTGAATGTTACCTCTTGCCACTCCAGAACGCCGGTCCACGCTACAATCTTACTGGCCACACCTTGCTGCTGTCCAATTTGATTTGCATTACCTTGAGCTCCAGACACACCAGGCTGTCAAGAAAATAGAAGAGGAGGGGGTTAGTGTGCTTGTGTAATCTAAGACCAGAACAGAACCTTCACCAGTGTAGCTGTCAGTTAAAAAGAAAAAAAACACAGACTTAAATAGATCGTTAATAATATAAAATAAGTTATTTTGAAGAGCGGATAAACGTGGAAATCGTTAAGTATTTGATTTGACTAATTTTAGACAATTTATTATATATTGATATAATATAATATAATATAATATAATATAATATAATATAATATATAAGTATGTTGCACTTCTTGAGAGATGAATTCATGTATGAATTGGAAACAGGGAAAAACACAGCACTGTACTCCGATGATTTTCTGGGGAAAAGGGGACATTGTCTGGGTTTGATCTGATAGTAGTACTAACATTTAAAATTCATTTGGATATTAGACTTCACGCAGTGTGTTATTCTGCCAACTCAGCTCTAGGCTGCGAGCGGTACACGGCATCACAGATTCCAATCTTGGTTCTCTGATTTCTAACTTGAGAGCAGGGCCACTCACATTTGAAAATATCAACATTATTTCAACATTGATCGTGTTTTCAGGAGGGGAGAATAGCGAATCAGGTTTTCAGCTGAGTGTTGCGAGTTATTTAAACTCCACAGAATGTTAGCTATAATGAATGTACAACACTAGGTTAACAGCAAACATTTCACACTTAGGGATCCAGCCCCCAAACTGAAGTTATCCAAAAGGTGCCTTATAGTGTTTTTTAACCACAGCCATGTTCAACCCATTTCCCAACAAGAGGGTCACTTGTGTGTTCTTTCCTGTCTTTTTTCATTCTCTATTTAACTTTGATAAACAAACACATTCTGTCATTAGCAGTGGCTTTGTTCACATTAGGTCAATGGCAAAAATGAGACTTTTTCTGGGTTTTGGAGATCTGGAGACAGCCTTACATGTTTTTATTACTTAACATCTTCACTACTGCAGCTCTCCTTATGTGGGAGTCAGTCAGTCTTTCCCAGCTCGCCTGCAGCCATCATAGTTCAAAACGCAGCAGCGAGACTCTTCAGTGGTACCAAGCAGACAGACTTGTACCAGCCTCCATTCAAAATTGATTTTAAGATTATTTTATTTGTTTTAAAGCTGAGAGGATTGGCACCAGCCGACATCTCTGATCTCCTCAGTCCGTATTCTACCTCCAGACATACTGGATCTTCTGATCTTCTACATCTCACTATTTCATGTTCCCAGTCAAAATCCAAAGGTGATCTAGCCTTCTCCATTTGCTCCCAGATTGTGGAACAGTTAGCCCCTCAGTCAGTTCTTCCCCATCTATTGCCACATTTAAATCCCACACAAGTCTTAATTATCAATACAACGATAAAAAAATGTTTGTCTGTTATTTATCCATCTATTTGTATTTTAAATATCTAATTATATTTTAAAACTTCTACGTAACATGCTTTGGGAAACACCTGCTGCTCTTAAATATGCTCTAAAAATAAATTTGACATCATTAGCTCATTGGTCGTTCAGTTTAACACATTGTTGTCTACACTGCGGACGGTCAGACAATCACTGGTCTTTTTATTAGACGGCATGTCCGACCATCAGGGGCAGACATACACAATTAATTCAGGTAGTTCATCTAAAAATGTTAGTGGACACACCTGACAAAACTCACTGATAAAAGTGTGGCTGATGGGATAAATGACGCTGCTATCTCTACTAGGGGTCATTAAAAAGGTGCCACAGTTCATCAATAGGGAGCTTCCTGTAACCTGAACTGAAACCTGTCTGAATCATAGTATCCACTTACTCTAGTATAAAATGAGAAGATACCACTTCTACATTTTCTGTTAAACAGGCTAAATTACAAACACTGGAGGCAGTGAAACAGATAATTTGACTCTTTCCAAAGGTAACAAAATCCAAATCCAAAATCCATAAATTAGCATGTTCTATACAGAGACCAAAGCGTAAAAACAACAAATGAGACAAATGTGTACAGGGAGTTATGTACCAGACGTTCTCTTGGCCAGGGACAGTGACTTTCTGGAGTCTGGAGTTTCCAACCTTTGTGCTATGTTACATTGACCAGTTGCTGGCTTTGAATCTATCAAGCAAATGTTTGAGTGAGAACAATCTTCTCATCTGACTCCTTGCAAGAATGCAATTAAGTCTATTTCCCAAATTGTTGAACAGTTCCTTTAAATGCTACATTTGCTTTACTGGAAATCAAATGTTGCATCCTCCACCCACTAATGCCTCCTGAAATTTAGGTTCAGTAGCCCTCCCCCAAAGTGTTGGACAACACAAAGAAAGTCGACAGTATTGATATTTTTGGTTTTATCTCGATTATCACTACTCACCACGTTGGGCTGTGCTGAAGGCACTGTGGGTGGATTCGCTGTGGGTTGCTGCTGAGGCGGCGCCTGCGGTTGCTGACCAGGCACAGGCTGCCCTGGAGGTGGGACTGCCTGCAGATTGGGAGCAACTTGTTGCTGCTGCATCATGGGTTGTGTTGCTGTGGTGACAGTTGATATGCTGGGCTGATTGAGCTTCACCCCAGGGACTGATGGGATGGTTGGCTGACTGGTAAATGGAGAGCCTTGATTGACCATTCCTGGGACTGGAGGAGGGAGAGGGAGAGGGAACACAACAAAAATAAGATACAGATACCACATGTAAAAGAAAAAAAAAGATACAAGAAACATAAGGGGAAAAAAAATCCATTCCTTCCTTTACATTTTTGGCATCTATTAAATCTAAAGCTTCTAGTAAGTACCAATAATGCAAACCAAAAAAGTATTATGTTAAATACTGTTAGGAAAATTGTTTTCCAGAAAAGAGTGCCAATAAACTTCACAGTCACACATACAGTATGCAGACAGAGAGACACAACAACTAAAAGCTCAGCTAACATAAATTGTTCACAAAGGCCCACAGAGTGCACTGGTAACTTACAGCGAGTCTTCTGGTTGTTGGCTGCCTCCACAGCCATCTGTGCAGCCACCTGAGCAGCAGTCATGGTGGGTTGATTCTGTCAGCAAGCAGATTAAAGGAAGACAATGCTGGGTAAAACATTTTAGGGAAAGGACAGAAACACCACTGTCTGAAACTGAGCCAAAAGCAGGCGGCAGGAATTAGTCTCCAGGCAGCCTTACGCTGTGTGGCTGCTTGCCCATTACCTGATAAGGGTGGGCTGTGTTAATGGGTGGAGGGGGCTGTGAAGCTCCACCAAGAGGCTGACTGACAGGCAGCGGCTGAGGAGGGAGGACAGGTTTGAGCGGCCCGGGTCCTCCACCTGAGGAAACTGGAGACAGGCAGTGGGACGAGCTTAGAGTTTTTACACAGCTCTGAGATGTAAACTGAAGCAATCTGTAAAGTCTCAATGTAGGAGTAAAATAGTGCTTTGCTAAAAGTGAAGGATAAGACGTATTTACCAAGGAATTCACTCCTACTCTCAGAAAAGTGTAGGAGTAATCTTTAGGAATAGCTCAAAACATCTTTATTTACAACTGCTAAAAGGTACAGCAAACTAAAGAATGATTTCACACAATCAATCACAACATCTTCCAAAAGAACTTTAATATCTCAAGCAGCAATTATCACAAATTAGCAACTAGTATCTTAGTTCCACATCAGTGGGGAAATAATTATAGGAAAGCTGCCAAGATTAAATAAAAACAAAACCAGACTGGAGCTTGGAGGAAAGTCTGCTGTTGGTAGAAAAAACTAATAATAGAAGGGCAATTTAGCAGCACACTGGAAAGCACAGGGAAAAAAGATGCATGGCAAGAGATAATAACGTAAATACCAGCTTTACTCTTGTCATTCGCAGCCCTGACAAATGCAAAAAATAGCGGTGTAACATCTTATCAAAAGTGTGTCTGGAGATAAGAAGCTTACAAGAATGCAGCAGCTACAACTGCGACAATGCAAACTTAACTCCACTATTCTGCATGAGGCTGCAACATATTTCTAAATATGAACGATGCTAAACTGTACAAGCACACCAAAACTCCTCTTCCTGTCAAAGAGGCCACAGACATGTCTGTCTCCATTATTTATTTTAGTTATTTATATTACAAAAAGCATCAGAATACTTTTTTAATTTGCATTTATTGCAGGTATCTAGGATCATAATCGATCACAGCTGCAGAGACACCGCTTTAACATGATATCTCCTAATAAAGCTGTTAAAGCTAACCTGCGAGCAAACAGTCTCCTATTACTGTTCGGCAGATACAAAGTGGAGCTTGTTTTCATTTGGACAGGATGCAGGTCCAATAGGTCCTCTCTTCACACCAACAGTAGATCAGGTGAGAAGGTGGCTAAAGAAGATCAAAGCCAGGAAAGCCACGGGCCCTGATGGCATCAGCTCCAGACTCCTCAGGGACTGTGCAGACCAGCTCTCAGGGTCAGGTGGTCTGCTACATCTTTAACCTGAGCCTGAGTCGTGTGGAAGACTTCTTGTGTGGTTCCAGTTCCTAAGACCTCGCGCCCCAAGGAGCCCAACCACTTCAGACCCGTGGCCTTAACCTCTCACCTGATGAAGGTACTTGAGAGGATCGTCCTAATCCATCTCCGCCCCCTGGTGAGCCCAAACATGGATCCCCTGCAGTTTGCATACCAGCCTGGCATGCAGAGATCCCTGTCTCACCTGGAGGGCACTGGAAGCACTGTGAGGATCCCTTTTTTCGATTTCTCCAATGCTTTCAACACGATCCTACCTCCACTGCTCAGGGTGAAGCTGGACAGAGCGGGGGTCAGTGACCAGCTGACTGCATGGGTCACTGACTACCTCACGGACAGACCCCAGTATGTGAGACTGCAGGACAGTGTGTCTGAACGGTACTTTCACCTTTCCTCTTCAACCTGTACACATCAGACTTCAGATACGCTACGGACAGCTGTCACCTCCAGAAGTTCTCCGACGACACTGCCATCACAGACTTTGTCGACTGGTGTGAACAGAATCACCTCCTAGTCAACGCCAGCAAGACAAAGGAGATGGTGGTCGACTTCCACAGAAAACACTGCACCAGTGAACATCCAGGGACTTGACATCGAGAGAGTGAGGACATACAAGTACCTGGGTGTTCTCCTAAATAACAAACTGGACTGGACAGACAACACAGACTCTCTTTATAAGAAGGGTCAGTGTCGTCTATACCTGCTGAGGAGGCTGGGATCCTTTGGTGTGAGCACACCACTGCTGAGGACCTTCTACAAGACTGTGGTGGCATCTGTGGTCCTTTATGCAGTGGTGTGTTGGGGAGGGGGGTGTTCTGAGCGGGACAAGAACAGGCTCAACAGACTGATAAAGAGAGCCAGCTCAGTCTGTGGCCGCCCCCTGGACTCCATAGAGGTGGGGGGGGGGGGGGGATCTTGTCCAAACTGTCCTCCATCATGGACAACACCTCACACCCTCTGCATCAGACTGTGGGGGCCTTAAGCAGCTCCTTCAGTGAAAGAGAAGGAGCGCTTCCGCAGGTCCTTCATTCCGACTGCAGTCAGACTGTATAATGCTGCATTACAGCCTGCTGCACCAACCACAATCACAACCACTACCAAATGCACTTTGTTATCATTACTCAACTCATGGACAACTGTGCAATAACCCATAACACATAATCCATATAATGTTTCCATCCCATCCCACCCTGTTGTTGTTTCTCTGTAATTATTGTATTACTGTGTATATAATGTTTCTTTTGTGTATATATTATGTTTATTTAATTTTCTATTTCTTTACCTGTGTGCTTTATGTCTGTCCTTTGAGCTGCAGCAACAGTGAACTTTCCCCACTGAGGGATCAATAAAAATCTTTTATCTTTATCTTTAAACTGGATTCATCCGCTAGCTGTGGTTTGAACTATTAGTTTCTCAAGCTGCAAGTTATTTGACTTACTTCAACAGTTATTGGCAAACTTTGTTTACCATTAAGTGTTTGGCAAGTAACATGCAATAAAACCAATTTTATCAGGGACATTTTGATTTAAAGTCTTAATCTATTATGATTCAGTTATGTTTTTAGTAAAGGCTCAACAATGGCATTTAAAGGTGTTAAATGATGTTTCTCACCCGGAAGCGAGATGCCTCTGACTAGGACCATGTGGAAGGGGTCCTGACTGTAGTCTGGATGGGGTTCAACCGCACCTACTACTGGAGATGCACGCTCAAACAAAGCCCTTAGAGCGGGCAGCTTCCGAGGAGCCACCACAGAGAAGTGAATTCCTCTCTAAGAAACATGAACATGAATATATATTCAATGAAATACATTCTTGTAGCATATTACCTATTAAATTAAGTAAATCAAACACAAATATAACTGATAATACCCCATTAATAGACTACTGTAACAAAAATGATGACACAATGAGATTGTCCTACCTAGTAAAGTAAATAACGGAGATAAGATCAGTGATTACTCACATCTCTGATGATTTTGACCAAGTTGTCTGCTGTGCAGCCGGTGTAGCTGACACTCTCCACAGCAGGAAGCAGGTACGGAGGAGAGTTACACAGCAGCACACACACCTTGTGGGTTTGACCTCTAGAAAAAGGTAGAAAGAGAGAAAGCAAAAAGCAGAGAATTTTATTCCTACTATTGTCTCTCTAAATGTTGCAAAAGTTTCTAACTTGTTGTAGAGTTTTAAAAAATGGAATTTAGTGTAAGAATTCAGAGGGAAATTTGTTGAAGCTAGCTTATGGAGAGCATCAGAGGAACTCATAGTAAAACATGTCTGCATTTGGTTCATTACTTAATTGTGGTGGCTGCCATTTAGAGAAGCCAAAGTGCAGTCTCTAGATCTGTTTACAGCTGCTTCAAAGGAGCCATTTAATGTGTGTGGATTTTTTCATGGTTTTCTGGCCCCTATTACATGGACATCAAACAGTCCGCTCACTGAGCCAGTCATTTGGTGTCATCAAGCAAGAAAAATGGCAACAATTTTGTCCATTAACACAGTTCTAATTCATTACTACTTTCATACATTACAGTGACCAAACAGGAGCAACAGATTGCTTAGTGATGACCCCTTCATTGGTGGGCAGATATTGTACTTAGACTGTGTAGACTGTCCCAAGGTATCAGTGAGCCGTGTGAAACAAAAAGACTATCGTACATTTGCTCCCTCATCTTCTTAAAGTCATCAAATAGCTGCAAGGCCACAGAGAGTCCCTCTGCAATTAGACTGCAGCTTTCTGCTCCACCGCCCATGAACCTGTGTGGAAAAACAAGGCAACATTTAATATTAGCAAGACCACACTGTCTATCTCATTGTCTTTCAGGGCTTTCCATAAGTGTTGGCTGCCAGCCAAACACCCGACTACACATTCAAGTCCAGCTGGCTGCTTTATCATATTAATTTTTGATTCTAATAAAACACTTTTGATTAGCAAATTGTGAATTGCTATGTGTGTACGTTTCTGGACCACTAGCCTCCGCTTCAAATCAATGTGAGACTGATAACAGAGAAACATGCCATCTGTCTGTATCAGTCCCGCCCCCACAAGCTCTATATGGATGTGTGCCTGTGCGCGTGTTTAGCTGAGAGGTTGTGTCCTGCTGAGCAGAAAACTTCTTTGTGTTCACTGTTTGGCAAATATTAGTATAATAAGTAGTGACAAAATATATTAAGAACTGCATTGACTGCATAGACTGGGGACATCCTCTTTAGAAGGGCTACTTTGGAAAACAATGAAGACAGCAACTCGACGATTGCGGTGCACCGTAAGCGGTATAAAAAAGCCAAAGTGTTGCATTTTCCATTTATGCCACACAGATGTTATTGAGCTCAAGCTAAATACTAAAACAGGCAATGTGAGGGATGCCCTCTGACCTTCATAGCTGGCTACTCCATACCGTTGTGGAAAGCCCTGTCCTTTATCCCTGTTATGGTAAGTCAATATAAAAACACTATTAATCACTTACTGGATGTTGTCGATCCACGAGACAAACTCAAAGGCAGAGCTGGTTGGTGCATGACACTGGACATACGACTCAGGAGCACAGTCCACTGTGTTGAACACCACAAGACCATATTGTGTCCCTCCATACTAGAAGGACAAAAGAAACACTGGAGTATTTATATTGGCAAATGCTTTTTTGAGCAATTATTCCCCCGAAACATTGAAAGACAATGTAAATTGAAACATTTATTTAATAAAATAAAGCAGAAATGCTCACATCTCCACCAAAATCTGTTTCTGCTGGGGGTCCTCCATTGAAATATCTATGGTAAACAAAATCAAAAATAAAACAGCAGCTTTTAGACATGACAACATGACTAATAAAGGAATAACTGGAGGAGTGTCTTAGTGCTCTTACTCTATAGCAGGAAGTATGTAATTTTTCCTTAAAGATTCAAAGTAGGGTCCAAGATTTGCTGTCCCTTCGATGACAAACACCACATCTGCCACCTGGTTGGACCCAGTCTTAGTGGATGGCTCCATGACTGCCGAACCTGCCACGATGGAGCTGGACAACAGGAGGAGACAGATTGGACTTTTTTATGTTGGGGAAAAATTCATGGTATAGCAAAAGCTAGGGAAGGAAAGCTAAGGAAATTGTAACTACATTTATTTTTAGAGTTTAAGATCTTAACGCTGATGCAAACTAACACATCAGGTTATGAACAGCACTACTTTAAAACGCATCCAGGCTACCTAATACTCAACACACCTGACTGCGCTACTAAATCAGTGGGCGCCATTCTATGGGATATTGAGAGAAAAAAAAACTAGTCATAATCTGTCTGTGAGTCAGATCTTTGACAGCTGCAGATGTTTTATCATACTGGGGTGTCCTGAGGAAGCAGGGTGAAGGCAGCCAATGCCAATAGACTAAGCTCCACGGGAAAGCCGGTCCTGTCCTGGGAGTGGAACTGAAGTCTTTGGTGCGGGTGTATTATTATCCATAATACTCAGTGTTATGGACAATGGCTCTCATTGCCTGCACGCCACGCTGAAGTCCAATCAGAGCACCTTCACCTACAGCCTATTGAGATGTATCACAGAGGACCACAGGGGGCCTTTACTACCAGTGGCCATCAAACTCTATAACCTCTCACAGGGAGGCCAGCTGAAACATCAGATACTGAAAACAACAACATCAATGTTATGGTATATTTCATTACATATGGTATATATTGTGCATTTCACCATCTATACCATCATTTTTCACATGATGATCACATGATGCCTCATCCTGAACACAGGGGCTTCAGGATGAGGCGACCACAGAGGGCTGTTTAAGGTCAGAGAGGATGTGCTAACCTAACATGAGTTGAGGAGAGCTGGGCCATACAGAGAAAAGACCTCAGTGATGCTTCACAACCAATATGTTTGCCACGTGAGGAAATGTATGAAACAGTCGGTGAATTACGTGAAATAGCTGCTGAAACATGGTGGCAGCAGCAAACCAAGAAGTGGCTGCTGCAGAGAAGGCTGTATAAATACTGACTGTCTCACACAGAGGTCCACAGGACTACATTTTGTTAATGCTGTGATTAAAGGAACAATTCTTGCCTTTTAGACTCTTTAGTTATAGTTTAGTTATTATCGCCACTTCTCATGTCTCACATCACTTTGTGATGTTACTGTTACTAAACGGACCTTTTTTGCTGTTGTTGTTATTCTACTAGGCACCAGCTCCTTATAGACTTCCCATTTATTGCTTTGATTCTTTTACTCTGAACAATCTCTACCACCAAGAACTTCCTTTGGGATTAATAAAGTATCTTATCGCTTTTGATCTTTCCATAACTTTTTATTTTCCTCCATTAGTTAATGTTACCTGCAGAACGCTGCATCGACCCCCTCTCACTCCTCCTACACCCATTCAACACAATACACTGGTGGGCAACAGCGAGAAGAAAACCACAAACGTTAAAGATGCTGAGGTTTTATTATAATAACTAGTTTGTTACTTCAGTGTGTGCTGAACCACGGAGAGGTCGTCAGCAGTTAGGTACCTGAAGCTAATGTGCACTGGGGCTACTCTTGCTACCAAAGCAGTATTATCCAGCCTCACCAACTGCTACAATGAAACAATCATCCCAGACTAACACTACCGACCTCTTTCAGTGACCGGATGACTTAGAAGGCATCAACAGCACCAACAAAAGCAGTCCCGCATTAATGTTAGCGCGGTGGGCAGCAGCTGAACGCCACTGCACAGTTTTAAGCTAACATAATGAAAGTAACAGTAACTGGCCAGCCGCCATGTGGCGTTAGCTAGACAGTGGTATGGACTGACCTGGAGGGATACGACTGCCAGTCGAATCGTGGGGCCACTTACATAAAAATATAACATAAAGGCAGCTTGAATTAGCACTGACTGAGCAAGACAGCTAAGAAAACATTTGTATTATTTTTGACGGAAGTGCTAATTGACCCGCCCACAATGTGACGTAGTATCTTCTTCTTCGTCTTTTTTTCCTCTGCATATAAGAGGCTCCGGGGCGGGGTGCTGCCCCCCACAGGCCAAAACTCTCCACCACACAGCCATTCCTCTGATATTGGCCCAACATTGAAAAACCATCTTCTTCACGAGCTCATGTTTGCGATGTCATGTTATTATTATTATATCGTGAGAAAGGTAAGGCAAATACATTTGTACATTACAGTGCTTTGCTTGAAATATCAAAAGACACCACAAAGGTTGTAAGACAGCTTATGGAGGAAACAAAGGACTTTATGAAAAGACAAAAAATGATTTTCAAAGAGTAAAATAAAATAGCACACAGTCAGTTACAGTGCAGTGCCAGATGGCCCCAAAGTGATGTCAAAGAAATGAGAGTTGCAGCAGCACCTTAAGTTTGCTTCTTCTCTGTATTTAGCCAAGGGGAGCAAGCACACCTTTCCCACATGATCACGTCTGGGTAGTTCTTGAAAAAGCTTGTTGTCTGCTTGTTGAGTTATCAGTATTTAAAGTGAAAAATATCTATTTTGACAACAGGCTGCATTTGAACAGAAGAAATCAAATGAATAAAAAATACAAATTCTGATTTCCTACTAATTGATGATGAATTGGTGGTGGCTCCCTAATATTCTTTTGCTTTTGCTTGTTCTTGTATATCCCCTGAAGCTGACTGTAAAGCAGATGCTCTTGATAGAGGGCACCGTCAAGCGTAAATGAAACTTGGAGGCAAGAAATTGTCACTGAACATTAGCCACTGAATATTATCTGGCCTTAAACCTCTTAACTTCACTCTTTGCAAACGCCCTGACAGCGGCATTCGTCATAAGAAAGGTCATCTGTCATCATATCTGCCTCAGATCCATCCAGTGGCCGTTGTGAGGTAGGCAGAGCAGGGGGGCGACAGGGGGCCTTCTTCAAGAGAATCTACTGACTGCAATTGAACAATCAATCAGTGACTTTTACTCTTTACAGTAACAGAAATATAAGCCTCAGAGTTGTCTTATAGAAATAAAATGGGGACAGAGGGGAGAGATTTTAATAATAAACCTGCAGATGTTCCTGGCTTTATGTGGGCAGAACTGATGCTGCTGCAAGACGTGCTAGACCCCACCCCTTACTGAATTTTGACCTTCTGCATCTTTCTTACAGTGAGCACAGAGAAAAGGAGGTGACATCTGAAAAATGCACCATTTGAGGATCAGCACACTCTAGATAAATCCACCAGAGCATGTTACAGTTTTGCAGGAGCCATGGGAAAATCATGACGTGTTCATTTGATGAAACCTAAAGGCATTTGACTTATGTTTATTCTACTATTGACAGATGCTTCTCAAGTTTCTACATAGAACTCCATGAGGTTGTTTTTCCAGACTAAACCTAGAACTAACTAACAGCTAAAAAATAGAACTAATCCCAAGTGAATGATCATGTAAATTGCAATGTATATGTTCCCTTTTACTGATGACGGATCAACCCAGGACTATATGTCAATACATCAGGTGTGTTTTAGATCAAGCTGTCCCATGACAAAGCAAATACAGTCTATGTACTCTTCTTTTATTTTTGAAAGAGACATTCCCGCAAGAGCACTGGAGCTTTCTAAGTGCTGTTAAATCAGATCTCCAGAAGATGTCAGCAAATATCTACAGTAAGTAAAGTCTCTGCCTGGTCTTCATCAGAGAGACAAGGTTACACATTGTGACTTACAGTTCTTTTCTTCATTGAGTGCCAAATGCCTTCAAATGTATTTACAGTAGGCCTGCTTATTTAGACTGATTAGGGTTACATCAGGGTATAGCTCCAGTGACGACAGCCATGGTGTTCTCTAGTTTCTGTCCCCAGAAAATATATCTTCTAACTGTTATCTTACATTATTGCATTAGGATTACATTATATCCTATTGTTTCCATGTAAATTCCTCCCAACACTCGCCCTCCAAAACCTGACAGCTGAAAACAAGAGCACGAATACTACAGCAGCTATCAGCATGCTGACCTGCTGTCAGATCAGCACAACACACCAGCTAACCTGTAGCTGTAACACATCAGCGCACTGTTTCTCTGGGTCCAACAATAGCTTCTGGTCCCCTGTGGCACTGTCAGCCAGTCAGCTCAGTACACCTTTCAGTAAAGGGCTTTGGAGCTCATCAAACTCAAAACCTCCCACAGAAACAATGCTCCATATCAATTTAACCCATATTCCAGGGAGGGCAACAAGCTGTGGGCTCCAGCAGCTTTTCCATTTGGGCGCCAGTAAGCAGAGCCGCTTCCGGCGACCTAAGAAAAGTTCATCTGAGGGAGGGTTTATGCCCAAGGCTACCTCTTAGATGCAAACATTAAACTCCCCACAGAGCTTTTTATTCTGACTGAGCTACGTGGCCAAATTAAACTGACGGATTGTGAATGTTTGTGTGTGTGTGTGTGTGTGAATGTGCATGCGTAGGCACCCTTTTACTTTGCAACTGTGATGCTTTCTGCTGCTCAGAGGGATATACTGTGCGTCTCGCTACTTTGAACTTAAACACACAGAGTGCCAGTAGTTGCCAAGCAATTACAGAGAGCCTGCTCTCCGGGTGTGCCTTCGGAAAACCAGACAATGTTTTCTTTTTTTCTCCATTTTGTTTTTTGTTTGGTCAGAGAATGACATAATAAAATATGAATGAGAAATATGGTTGGTGCCTTGGCGCTCCATGTCTGCGAGATCCAGGTGGTGTGGTAAAGACAATCCGTCTCCTGACCAAGGTACCCAGCTGGGATGCTGAGGGCCAGATGGTCTGCTCACAACAGGTAATCACAGCCAGCATGCTGATACACTGACATCCACACAAATGGGTTACCAGATCTACCCAGAGCATTTGGGATGCTGTGATAGTACCTTCCCCTGCCAGTCTCTGGGGCTTTTACTATCAAATCAGACGTTGGTGCTGTGCAGTAGAAGTAGTGGGTTATGAAAAGGAGCTCAAATGTAGACTTTTACTTCCAGTCCTTAAATGGCAAGGTTCTTTTATTCAAGAATTCCTCTTTAGCATTCCTCGTTTGAAGTCATGATAGCAGAAACAATGGGTGTTTCACAGAAGTTTGTTTGTTAGGTGTAATAAGTTTTTCGATTAAATGAATGTATAAAGAAGGTCAGATCCTGGGGCCTAGCTTCTGTTTTAATACACTTTCCCCCTGCAGAGGCAAGCTACTTTAATTCTCCTACTAGTTGAGGTTTCCACTTGTGTGCATTCCTTGAATTCATTATTTTGAAAGGTTTTGGGTATTATTTATAGTGTTGGAATAAAATGTTAAAAACTGTATACTTGGCATAATAAGTGGTCTCATAAAAAGGTTGGAGTCACATTGCGCAGTGCTTTCAAGACGAGAAAATAAAGTTTAGAGTCCCAGTCACGAAAGGTTGTCAGCATGTAGGTGGTGCATGTAACGTCATGGTATAAGGTGCAAGTGAACATGTTATATAAATATGTACATTCGCATACATACAGATGGTCCTGTCAAGAACAATGTAATTCCAAAGTATCACCCAAAGCCATTGCATTCATCTTTAATGGTGCGAGGGAATTCATTATTATTATGTATGATAATCAGATATATTAGCAATAAGAGCTAATGCCTTTGCTGTCAGCTTACTTTAGATAAATCCCTCCAGTGTGATACAAACAGCTCTATATTGCACACACCTCCCCCAGTCTCTAACTTGCTCCCCCTCCCTCTCTGCCTCTTTCAGCTCACTGAACTGAGTGAAATGTCTTTCCGACTAAATGATTTTTTTCTTTTTTTTTGCACGGTGGGAACGTTGCCATGGAGACAGCAGTCCCCCCCCCCCACCTCCCTCCTCCCACTTTTCTCTCTTAACAGTCTACAGCATTAAAGCTGTGCTAACTGGCACGTTGTCATGTGTATGTGCACGCGTGATCGTGGTGTGTGTGTGTGTGTTTTTCATTCTTCTTGAACTGTTAACACTGTCAGTGTGCTGCAGGTGCCCCATGATGAGTGTGTCTATATACGGAGCTATCCTCCTCCACCTCCTGTTTCCACTTCTACACACATTCACACACATCCTGCACGCCGCTATCCCCTATCCTCTCCAGGTTTTCCCATTTGTGTCTTCCTCCTCCTTCTCACTGGCATTCTCCTGCTCTTCATCCTCCTTCATTTGTTTAATCCTCTCCTACTCCTCCTTCTCTGTCATTCCCCTACACATCTCAGCTCGGTCTTCCTCCTCTCTCTGCTTTCTGCTGAGGCGCTGGAGTTGCTGCTGGTGTGCATCTTGGCTTTAACGAGGGATAATAACCACATGACACATAATATGAGCGTTTTAAAAATAAAGGGAGACAAAATAGAAGTGGGGAGGCCAGATGGAGAAATGCACACAGGGCAGGCACCCCTGCTCCATTTTGCATTTAGGCAAAAACGCGGCCACAATAAAGAATTCATGACAAAGTGGCTGAATAATTACACACGACTTAATGCACAGCAGAAAGTCAGAGAGCTTGGTGATAAAAAAAAAAAAGCTGGGTTCAGGCTGGCCCTGTCCAGGTACAGTGTCTTACCTTCCATGAGTCAAATATAGACTGTGTACATCTGAGATGCCCAGGGCCATTCATTTTATATATAGCTCACTGCCTGGGATTTGTGACAGTAGCTTCAGCACCTCTTCTGCCTCAAAACCCAGCGGATTAAAAGAATTCAGAAACCTGAAGGTGGATGATACATATCCTTTATTTTCATTATCATTGCTTCAGCCACACTGTTACTTACACATTCACCGAAATCCTGCAACCTGGTACAGCTGTCCTGACTGAAACAATCGCCCTGACTGAACCCCTCACTCAAAATTCTCAGCTTTAACCAATAAAAAAGTAAACCTCTTGAATAAATTATATATAAAAAAACAATTGAAAATCAAAAAGAATACCAATTCGAGAAAGATAAATACAGCATAAACAATGTTATTTCATCATCATTGTTTTTGACCACAGAGATAAACAATTGCTAGGTCTCCATTTAGTCGTCATTAGTAGTATTAGTATCAAGTTCATTGTCAGATTTTGCTTAAAGCATCACTTATATAATTTTTCATTGCATCAAGTTGACATCATTCATGTTAATATAAGCATGCAAACATGTTTCCCCATGACCATTCAGAACTGCACTAACACGAGAAGACAGCGAGAGAGAGAATAGAGAGGCAAGAGGAGGGTGCCATACACAGAAAGAAAGAGGGCAAGATGGAGGGATGTGAGATAACAGGGAGCAGGAAGGTGGGGGAAGAAAAAAATAGAGCGAGAAATGGATAGGTGAGGGAGGTGGGGGAGTGGAGTGGGAAGAAAGGTAAGGGTTGCTGGAGGAGAGAATGAGTAATCAGACAGTAATCAGACAGACAGAAACAGAAAGAGAGAGAGTGGCGGGTTGGCGGACAGAGGGAGGAAGAGAATAAGGGAATGTGCTGGTACGAGTTTTGTAATCTATCACCAGGCAGTAACACAGGGGCTAAATAGGGTAGACACAAGCAGAGAGAGAGAGGGGCAGATAAAGAGAGAGTTATGGGGCCCAGAGACCAATGGATCAATACCATATCTACTTATACAAGCTGGTCAATAATCCCCCAGCTGGCAAACCACACAGAATACTTGCGGCTGTGATCCGGGCTGTGTCACCTCCCGTATACCCAACTGAGCTTCCACTTCCACGGTCCAAAGGTAAAGAGAAAGAAACTACTCACGCGCACGCATACGCACACGCACACACTCGCACACACACACACTCCTCCATAAAAGTGTGTGTGAGAGAGGATGAGAGAGAAATGGCAACGATAGCAATACAAGTAGCTGTAGTGAGGTGTTGTACTGTCGTTTTGCTGAGGCTAAAGTAGTAGTCGTAGTAGCGGTGACAGACATGGCTTTATAAGTCTGTATCAGCTTATACAGGAAGTGCAGAAATTCCAGGCGCTTGTTTTCTCACAACACCTCCTCCCTGTTGTCTCGCTTTTAGGGGATCTAAATTTGTCAAGATCTGTAGGCCGTAACAAATGGGCCTTGATGTTTGTTTTTTTTTAACCTTCTTCTTTTTGTGTTCCTTCTAGTAAATTTTAATGAAAACACACCCAACAATTTAATTTTCAATCACTGTGCCATCTGTTTTTCCCTCGGACATACAGTACACAAATTACTGAAAGAAGTACACGATCAACACAGTTACTTACATCAGGCAAAGGGTTGGAGAGGAGAGGAGGGCTGAGTGATTGGCAGCTGATTTCAGAGACGACATAGACAATACAAACTAATGTCTATGAAAGACAGTTTCCCCACCTAGTGCAATGAGGCACATATAATACACATACACATTCTTACACACACTCACACACACCCACACACATACACACACACACACACACACACACAAAATGGCTCCTTCTAAAGACACAGGACAGAAGACACGTTTGGCTCCGAGATGAGCGTTTGAGTCTGTGGATTTGGGAGGTTACGGGGCTGGAGACGGAAAAAGGACAAGGGAGGTGGTGAGCACGGAAACGTGTCACACACAAGGTCACAGTGACACACAGGCATACACGCACACACAGACGCGCACAAATACAAAACAAACACGCCCACAAACACGGAAACACACACTAATAAAAGCAACACGGATGTGTGTGTCCTTCTAAAGTCTTGTCTAATGTCAGGGACATGATGTGGACTTGAAGATAACAATTTTCTCAGTTGAAGTTGGACAATGACTTCTTGAGAAAAGAAAAGAAAAGAAAAGAAAAAAGTCCTGGAATGATAGAAAAATAAAGTAGAGTGGTGATATCCTTCCCTGTGGAATACATCCTCCAGTGAGTGCAATCCAAATAGATGCTGGTCCAATCCTAAACGCAGGCTTCATTCAACCTGTGAAGTCCAACGTTAGGAAAAGTCTGCCAGTTTGGCCAGAAAGCAGAGGACGATCAACTAGTCCTTGTCTCTTAGAAGCTCACACCATCGCATCCTCAGTGGACTGTAAAATGTGGCATGAATAAACTCCTTTCCTGATGGTTATGTGTATACTATATCACACAAAAAGCAAAGCAAAATAACAAAAAATAAAAACGGATACTGATGAGCACCATGAAGACTGTGACAAAAAGCATGAGGAAGAGGGACACATTTCAAGGTTGCGTAACATGCTTAAACCAATGAGTCTGTCCTCATTTTTCAGTCCTCTGACATCAATAAAGACCACTGGACGCTTTGTCGTCTTTCCTCTGGGGAAAATAAGCGACCTAAGTCTGAAACAAGAGCTACGGAACCTAGAGAAGGCGTCCAAAATGGCCGGGAGAATCCACCTCGGATGTTTTGTCCTGCTAAGTACTACGTGAGATGTTTTCCCATCCAGTACGGCGTATACTGTACACCAATGTTGCAAAGAAATATCGACATAGTGATTTTCTTCTTTTATAGTCTGTACAAGGGTATGAACCTTTGGTCCTGGTTGAAATTACCATTCTAAGATGGCTTTCTTTTTTTTCTTTTTTGTTTTCAAGAGAGAAAAGTTTGTCACATCACACTCCTCCTAGATGAAATACTACACTAATCTGAAGCACACATGAACTACGCACATACTACAAACTCTGTGTGTATTTGCGTGTATGTGTGTGTTGGTGTTTTATGTGTGTGATCCCTTGCTAGATCGAAAATTTACACCCAACATCAGTCTTACTGTACCGTTTAGTGTCTGCACGTGTTTGTATATGTGTAGTCTGATGCTCAAAGTGTAGCTTGTGATGGATGCTGTTGTTTTTTTTCCCCCGGCTTGGTAAAGACAGCACAAGACCTGGAGGATTCATTAGCAGGAGCAAAACAGCACTAGCAGTTGGACACTAGCAGTGTCTCCGCATCTCTCTTTCTTTGATGGAGAGAATTATTCACAGATGAGAGGAAAGAAAGGAAAGTCTGGCGCTGGAGAGATGATAATGACCTGAGGAAAGAGGGAATAAGGAAGAAGAGGCAGAGTAAGAGAAAGACAGTAGGAGGGCGAGAGAATATATAAACAGTATGCAGTACTGTAAGTTTGGGGGGAGGGGGGTGCATTACATAAGCCATAACATCTAGATTATACAGATGCTTCTGCCTTAGAGCTCCTTCATCTGACAGCTCCACAGTCCCCGCTTTATCACACACTCACAGTTAGGTCATGCTTTTAAAGACTCAACCAGTTTTGCTGTGTAAATCTGATTTGAGAGCATCTGCTGCACAGTATGTGAATGCAGTTAAGGATTCCAATACTGTCCTGTGCACAGGCAGAAATCAAAGACACGTAGGATTGTATGTGGAATAATGATACAAATTCAAATACACTGCTGACTAGAAAGAAAAATCCTGCAGAAAATATATCAGATCTAAACCAGGAGAGGCTCACAGTTTTAATCGGAGTGAGGACTATCCACCACGATGTGCGGCTTAGGGGAGGATGCTGTAGCACTCTTCGAGACAAATGTACCGATTGCTTTTTCCTGCAGGGAAATACAGACAGTTTTTATGACAAAAAAATAACCACTTTTTATACATTCAATTGAAGTAATGACATTTTTCAAGCCTACTGTTGCTAGAATGCTAGAATACAACCGCTACTTCTAATATTACTACCCTGCTTAGTGGTGGAACTTGGTATATTTACTCAAGTCCTGTACCTACATTCATCTTGAGAAATAATGCTTTCCCTTCTTGATGAAAAATGGATATCATTCTTATTTCTGTGAGGTAAAGATGAAGCTACAGTCAGCTTTCTTAGCTTGGCATAAAGACTGAAAATCATAAGGAAACAGCTAGTCTGGCTGACTCCAAGGATAAACCCCACCTACTAGCACATCTAAAGCTTATATAATTAACAGATTATATATTGTTTGTTTAATTCATACCAAAAAAGTGTAAAAAAGAAGACATTTTGCAGATTAACAGCGAGTTAGCTAAGGTAAGCAGCTGCTGGCGGTAGCTTCATATACAGATATGAGAGTGATATTGATGTTACTCTGTAAAAAAGCACATAAGCACTAAGAATTAAGTACAGTTTCGAGTAATTCCACATTATGTTGCAATATGTCAGAGGAAAAACATTGTATTTATAACTCTACTACAGCTATGGTTGAGTAGTTACTTCCCTTTGACATGCAATTAACTTTTATGACATGATGCCTTCTATTGATTAATTACCCAACACAAGGCCTATATAAAGTATTAAAATGTGTTCTGCTTATTGAGTACATTTACTTTTGATAATTTAGAACATCCATCCATCCATTATCTATACCGCTTATCCGTCAGAGTTGCGGGGGAGCTGGATCCAAATCCCAGCTGACTTCGGGCGAGAGGCGGGGTCACCCTGGACTGGTCGCCAGCCAGTCACAGGGCCAACACACAGAGACAGACAACCACTCACACCTAAGGGTAATTTAGAGTCACCAATTAACCTGCATGTCTTTGGATTGTGGGAGGAAGCCGGAGTATCTGGAGAAAACCCACACAAGCATGGGGAGAACATGTAAACTCCACACAGAAACCCCAGGTTCAAATCTGGACCTTTCTTGCTGTGAGGCAACAGTGCTAACCACCGCACCACCATGCTGCCTAATTTAGAACTTGTCGCTGCTAATATTTAGACTTTTATGTAAATGTGAGACTTTTACGAAACTGTAATAGGATCGTTTTACATCTTGATGTTGCTTATTTTGTTAAGTAAGACACCTAAACAATGGATTTATCACCGCTACTTAACTACTACTACTATTACTGCACCACTATATCTGTCCCTACTACTATGAACTGAACATAACATATGTGGTATGACATCATACTCATGACACATGGATGCACACACACACACACACACACACACACACAGAGTCATGCTCACACACACACATGAACACACAAGATCACATGCTCATTACCTCCACAAGCTGATGCCAGTGCTCTATTGGTTTGCGTGGATTGGCCAGCATGGCTGCCCAGTGCTCCCGCCCTGGACCTTCAGCTTCGCTTCCCACACGACACATCCCTATAACCTCGTTATGACCAATACTGACAGGCAGCAAGGAAGCAAGGACAAGAGAGACAGAGAGCGAGAGAACCGAGCAGAACAGGGAAGGGGGTGGAGAAAGGGAGAGAGTGAGGATATAGTGGAGCAGGGAGAGAGAGGGAGACAGGGCTTGTAAGAAACAGGCAGGGAGAGTCTCATTTATCAACCTTGAGTACTGGGAAAAGAGTACAGTGGCTGAGGAAGGATATTGAATAGCAGCTCACAAATACACACAACCCTGTATAAAAGCTTGATGTCAGCAGGGGAGCAGGCACGAGCACAAACATACAAAAGCACGCACCTATGGAGATGCCAAATGGAGGGCAGACTACATAATAGGGAGGCGGTGCATCTATATACAAACACATCAACCAGCCAAGTGTTGCTGCAAGCGGCAGACAGGCAAACACTGGCAGGGTTACACTTCTTCCTTCACCATTAGCATAAATCATGCTTATTCATGAGGTGCCCGTCTATGTAAAACAGGGAGCATCCACCAGGAGGCTGACTCACGAGGGGGCCCTCATCGTGTTCAACACAGCCGCAACACCATTAAAATGTGATGACCCGAAAGCAACAGCAAACATCACACTGCATGTGCAAACACACATTCAATAAGCAGCACACTTCACAGTAATGATCGGTTTTTATCTTAAAGCCCCCAGGAGCATGCTACAATATAATAACACCTTAGCTCACTCACCAGTCGTAGTCCATCACTGCAATGATGATGGAAACACTTTCTATATTTTCATTGGGAATGTCAAACACCAGCGCCTCGTTGTACGTGGGGTTCAGTGTGTTCTTCTTAATGGAGGTCTTCCTCTTTTTTAGCCGTCGGCCATCACAGATCAGAGAAGCCTTCACGTATGGATCTGAAGGAGAAACAAGAGATGAAAGGAGACAGAGAAAAAGAGAGGAGACAAGGAAAAGGGGCAGGACGGGGAGAAGAGAGAAAAATGAAAAAAGTAGTAGAGGAGAAAAAAGCATAAAGGAAGGACGAGAGGGAAGTCAGATGAAAAGCAGCGAAGAGGAAAGAGGAAGATGGAGAAAGAGGGGGAGGAAGCAGAGAAGAAAAGATAAGGGGGGGACTCCTGCGAATGCTGTTAGGTATTATGCTCACAGGTATCCGCGCCTGTAACACATAAAAGGCATGAAAATCAAGTCACCTTGGCAAAGCTGGATTAAGAACACAAAAGGAGAAAAGCAGCACAGGTTGAATCACTTCAGTTATCCATTCAACATGTGCAGCTCAGTGACAGCAGCCAGGGAAAACACACACACACACACCCACCACTCCATTCTTATGCTGCATTTTTAAGCATCTATCAGGCACTGCAATCATCTTAAGATCACTGTGGCAGCAATAGCAGGATGCCGTCATTATTATTTGAGATCTCATTTAATCTGAGAGGGCATTTACTTTTTACGATGCCTTTGTTAATTCAATATTAGCATTAGCCATCACATTTCTCCTTCTCACTCTAAAGGGTCAAACTTCTTGCTCTTTTTGTCTATTTCTGCAGATGTAATTGGTGCTAAACCTGCAGCTGATCTTGCTTGCAAGAAAACACACTCGAACAAGTTTTTAGCAGTTGTTGTGTTTGTAACGAATAAACTTCAGAGCTTCAGGTGACATATTCATTATGTATAAACTCTATAGCTCTACTTCTTGATGGAAAAATGTACCCTCAGATTCTTTTACACAGTAAGAAACGATTAATCAGGTGAAGCTTGATGCACTTCAGAAATTATTTAGAAACGATTTAAAGTAATTTCCTAATTTGCACTTTCCCTTAACATGCTTCATCTAGTTCTACTTCACTTAGTGATTAATTAGATTTTCAAAGATTTCTTTCAGCCTTTTTTTGCTCAAACTTTTCCTTGCAGGGGGAAGAAGCAGTAATGATCATGAACATAAAATCAAATTTAACAGCAAAAGAGGAATTGCTTTCCTCAATCAAAAATAAGCATAGTGTATAATGTGGCTGCATTGCTTTCTGGTCCACTGAGCCTGCTGTTGGATGAGAAAACTTTGCTTCTTCATTTGGTGCTAAATGACATAAGAGTTTTTACTCCAAGAAACTGACTTCATAGCAGTTGCTATTCTGTATGTTTGGCCAGTTATCAATCAGAAAAGATATAAACCTAGAAGAAGTCAAGAAAGCAACATACATCACCAGTAGCTGTTTTTTATACAGCGCAGAAGCTCATTTCTGTCATATTTTTCCTTTAAATGAGTTTCCAGTCAGAATGCTTGCTGGAAGTCTCGCAGCAGCATGATTTGTGTGTGTGTGTGTGTGTGTTAATCCTTTACCTGAGAAGCCAGTCAGGTCCATGGCTTTGAGGTTGGTGGCCTTGATGATTGTAGCAGTGAGCCTGCCTGCAGTGGGCAGGTAACACAGCGAGAAATTAAGCTCCCCGAGATCCGCCTTCTCCTGTAGGTCACCATACACACACACAGACAGGGATCAGAAATGAAGCAGGGATGCTGTGATCACACACACACACACACACACACGGCTTTAGAGTCAGATTGGGATAACACTAGCAGACTGATATCCTTCCGTTCACTATGATTGTTTGTGGTCAGAAAAGAGCTACAGTACATCTGTGATTGAAGGCCGGTGACAGCAGGCGTCCTAATGTGGACAGGCAGAGTGTTTAGGCAGAGGGGAAGTGCCGTCACTGTAAATGAATCATATGCCAATCTCTCAATGTCCCCGAGTGGAGGAAAAGTGTTAAGTAGAGGTGACGATTCACGGGCTTTTTATATTTCTCCCTCCCCTCCCATCTACTGATCTTCTCGCTGCCTGTGGTCTCAGTGGCACCACAGTAATGACACCGGTGGTATTCATGTCACACTGTGGCATGATGACTCCTTAGTGGCTTGGAGCCTCACCAATCAATACGTCCCTGGGTGAAACACTGAAATACGCTAAGTAGCTGATGCTTTAAACCTATTTAATAAATGAAACAGCCATGCCAAAAATGTTAAGACTTTGCTCTGTCTAATTTGCTAATAGCCTTTATGAATATTTCATATAAATCTACTTGGACGCCGCGTGATAAAAAGTTTGGATGTGGCCAGCGGTACCTTTCCAGTAATCTATCTGGACTCTCCTGTGCTGTGTTTTTACATTACCAGACTCTGAATGAATTTATACTGCAGAGAATTTCCAATCTCTGCTTATCCTCTCTGTACAGTATGGGCTATATGGTCCTCAGACAACAGACAATAATGCTTCTAAAGTTATATCTTCTTGGCATACAGGAGTGACAGAACATAACCTCACAGGACATAATCTCACCAATCCAATCCAACCTGATGATTCAGTTTGAGAAAGATTTTTGAATATGGAACACTAAACTATTGAATGCTCAAAGAATACTTCTAAATACTTCTAAATCATTTTTTAAAAGATTGCACAAATTGAAATGACCTTTTGGAAATTTCGAAGATGGGAGTACAAACCACGTAAATTCAGATACATGGATAAATACTGAATATGAGTTAAATGTTTCAGTGTTATACATTCTGTGGGATTTTACTTTCAATATATAGTAACAAGTAGTGCTTAAATTTAAAAGTAATTCATTCAGTTGCTCTTAAGATTCCAATTCCAGTAGCCTGTCTTTGCTTCCATAGAGTCACCTTTGTTTTGATAAAATGATAGATGAACTTTGTCGTCTACATCTGCAAATTGAAATGATCTATAACATGTTCTGAATTCTGAGACGTGTATATGCACATGTACATCCTCTGTTCAGCTGTTGAGGTGAATACATTCTGTCAACAACAGCACATCCACATCTTTTTCTATCATTTCTATTCTCATGTGTGCACACGTTTGCATATATCTTATTGTGTTTGTATCTACCATTTGGCTTCACGCTGCCACACATTTTTATCTTATATTTTCATTTATTTTCGTATCTTCCAAGCTGTAATTCAGATTCACTTTCATTCCATGAATGCATGCATTTCTAATAGAAATCTAGAATTGAAAGTGTCACTTGTGTCATGTTTGATACGCCCCATTCCTGCTTCTATCTATCTATCACTGCTTTGGCTCATAATTTGCAGCTGCAACGGCCTGTTATCGCCACAAGGCTCATTCAAATTTTGTCTAGTCTAATCTAAGGCAGCCATCTCTTCCAAATCAATGTGATTATTTTGGGTTATTTCTGCAGCCGAGCTCCTTACCGCGGTGCCCTCCACGATGTCCCTCCAGATGGGTTTGTCCCCGCTGCCCTCGCTGAAGTCCAGCAGGTTGTCCACCACTACCTGGCCAATGAGGTCATGTCTGGAGAAGCGGTCAAAGTCGTACACAGAGAAATGCAACTTCCTGGAATGTAGCTCATTCAGCGGCACGCCGAACTGAAATGTCTCGTTGAACACTGGGTTCAAGGTCTTTCTGTGGACCTGAGAGACAGAAAGACACAGACGATTATTTTGTACATACAAGGTACCAATGAAATACTTACAGGGTAGGTGCAAAAAAATAAGTACATACAGACAATAGAATGAGGGATGAACAACAACATTATTTTACAGCCTGCATACCCTGTAACAATAACATAATAATATACTGTAAAAACAAAGTTGAGAAGGCACTACTTTCTTTTACAGCTACACATGAATTGTAATGCTCTCTCCCACATTTTCTATGCTACGTCTTGACTGTAAAGTCCTGTCACTAAGAGTAATGGCCTTTACCTCAGGTAGAATTCTCAGGCTTTTCAAAATCAGCTGATAATACTGTATGTTATGTAACATGCTGAGTATATGAATATCTTGCACCACAGTATTCCTTCACTGTATGTTGCCCAATAAACTTAAACTGTTTGTGAAAATGTATTATTATTATTATTATCTGATGGTTTTGAGTATCAAATGGAATCGACATTCGATCCCAAAAATGCATGATTGTTCCTGTACTGTATTGTAATGTATCATCATTTTCAAAAGAATACACATGACTAATTCATAGCTACACCTGTACAGGTACACCCATCATCCCTATATCAGACTAAATAATACAGACTATATTAATGATAAGTGCTCAATATTTAGATAACGACAATTATTCTAAAAATGTCCTTATTTTACTATAAATCAAGCCATAAATAATTTCAGTGAAATATCAACACTGTCACACAGATTTCCAAATTTTTCCATTTTATTACTACCCTGGATATGCTGAATAATGACACAGTAATTTGTGTTGTAATCTAAGTGAATGTATTGTCTGGCTTGGCCCCGGTCTGAGCCTCTCATTGTGACAACCTTTTTGCATTTTAGAGTTTTGCATTGATGATTGTATGCCAGTCACAGATACGAGCTGAGGTTTCCCCAAAGATATACTCAAGCCAGGTTTTAGAAACCCCCCTGCAGGCTGTTGGATCATTTCTTCAACCAAACAAACAGGATATTTTTTCATAGCAGCAGAATAGAGGAGTCACTGAGGATTCTGGAAAAGCCTTCAAAAACACAGTAAGTGCTCTCAAACAACCTGCTGGAATTCAAAGTTTGTCTTGTGGCTTTTATCTGTGACTCAACTGTAACCATCACTGCAAAAGTCTTGAATGTAAAAACCAAACACATTCAGCTGGCACAAAAGTGGAGCTGTATTTGGTCAAAATACTTCTACGTCAGCAGAAATCAACAAGGCCCTCATTTTGTTTTCTGTTTTCAGTAACTTCTTTGGCACTGAGCTCTCGTCGCTGTGGTGTGTCTTGTACTGAATACATTTTCTTTTTTTAGATTTTTGAATATTTTCTCAAATTGGTATTTTTTCCTCATTTTCTGGCTGTTTCCTGCTCCGACAAACCATTCAGTTCTGCTTCTGTTTTATCCGAAACAAATAGGAAACATAAAAGGCATCACTTCCTGTAACCCAAATTTTTTTCTCTCTCACAGAATATAGAAGCTTTGATTAACTGCCTGTAGGATGAATCACATTGTGCTGAAAGCAGAAAAAATATTACATGTAAATGTCATGAAACAGTATTTCAAATTGATTCCTATGAAAGAAGTCATGTCAGAATATTCCAGAGGGGTTTGATTCAAAGTGCGGCCATACCGGCTGAAATGCCCTTGAGCAACATCATTAACCTTTACCACACCGCCTGACCTTGTTTCTCAGCCAGAGGGAGAAAAGTGAATTTCACCTTTTCTTGTGGGATGAAGAATCAAATCAAACCTGCTGAAACGAAATAAAGATCTAAAAGACCTTTGACTCAATATTTTGTTTCCCAACACAGACAAGGTACAGGATTTCTTTCTTTTAACAACACATTTCCTATAGGTAACTGTATTTATTCCAAGTTAGTTCACCTTTATTTTGGCTTTGTGTTGTCTTTTCTGCCTTTTCCATCTGTCACCTCTGTAACGAGTCAAATAAAGCAGATCATTTTAATTCAGAGAATGCAGTCTGATGGAAAGAGGGCGGCTGTAATTTCCTGCTCGTCATGTTTTAGCACAGTGCTGACGACATTTTTAAATTTGTCCTCAATCTCATTCAATCTCCAACACAAATTTACTATTTGTTGATTCACTGGCATATTTATTTGCAATGAAAGCATTTGGTATAAATGCTGTCATGCAATAAAGCATGTGATAATTAAAATGTGACACACACTCCATTTTCCAAATCCAACTTTTGTCAGTGCATGAGTGGGTCTGTCACTCTGGCTTATTAGCACTGGATGATTACTTGTTAGCTTTGGAATAAACATGCAGCTGATGGAGATGCTGTGCCTTTAGAAACCAGAAATGCAAAGCTCCATCTACTTGTAGGTGATGTCTGTTTCGCTTTTGAAATTAGTTGAAGGGATAAAACCGTGGCAAAATACGAGTGGTATAAAAATCCCATGTTAATGAGGATGTGATTGAAATTAAACAATCATCTACACTCTAAACAAAAGATGAGCAGTATTATGCAAATGACTGAAGCATTCAGGCTTTTCAGTGACTGAAGGGGCTTTTGTGATATACAGGAGACAGTCGCACAAAGGGGGAAACCAAAAGGGAGAAATTTCAAACTGGTTCAGCTTCACTGTCATCGAAAGCCTACTTTCCTGGCACTACAGTTGAATCTGACCCTTTTTAGTATTTGTCCTTGTGTTATCCCAACACTGTACAAAAGTACAGTACAAAAGGACATATAGCAGAGAACCACAACTCACATTTGAGAAGCCACTGAGCTCATAACTCTTGAGCTTCTCCACAGAGAATCAATGAGAAGAGAGGGGGATTTTTTTGAGTGCTGAAGGTCCATTACCTGGTACAGAACGTCCCAAAATGTACTCAAATATTGACTTAACTGTCCTCAAACACCAGAATAACACACAGGAGCCGAGCAGCAGTGCCCAGTAATAGTCTGAAGCACATTATCTTGAATAAATTATGCCCCAGATTAGATTAGATTACATTAGAGAAACTGTAATGATTCCCCATGAGGAGGTCAGGTCATCAGAGCAACAGCAAAGAGGGAAAACAGTCAGATTTAATGATGTTAAAAAGATTGAGGAGATTTTTCATTTTTACCGGTATTAATAAAGGTGAGTGTGCGAGTGGGAGTCACCTTTGTCTGGAATTTCTTCTTCCTGTCTGGCAGTAGGTAGATCTTCACATATGGGTCAGAGAAGCCGTTGGCATCCTTTGCTGGCAGGTCTAAAGCTTTCAGGATCTTCACCACCAACTGCTCCGTACTGAGACACACACACAAAAAGCAAACTCTTTCACATGCTCATAAAAAATGTACAAAAGGCAGGGGTCGCACAATTTTACACAAATACTCCATCAAACGCAGACACGATCAACCCACACAAACAAACACACACCTGGGAAGGCTTTATACACACATAATGGCGTGGGAGGTTCTGTCTCTGAAGAAAGGAATAGCCAAAATAGCGTGTGTGTGTGCGTGTTTGTGTGTCATCCTTGCAGCTGTATCATGGTTGCACATCACTGATGTTAAACGTAAGCACAGGGTGAGCTCACTGATAATCCTTAACGCAGCACTCTTTATTCTGCACTCACTTTGGGACAGATATACTGAGCTTTTAATGCACAAGAGACGCATAGAAAATCCAAACCAAAAGAAAACCTGGCCCATGCTAGCATTGGGCTGATATTCACTTAGCCTTTGACTATCAGTGTCATCAGCATTTGAACAAATTAGTTTGACTGATGGTATATTTAGAAGTGCAGTAATTATCTAAAGCACTCCAGATGGGTTTGTCCCCGCTGCCCTCGCTGAAGCCCAGCAGGTTGTCCATCACTACCTGGCCCACAAGGGCTCGTGGTCTGAATCTACAGGGTCAGCAGAAAATTACCAGGGTAGAAAATAATATATAAAGAAAATACTGCTACATAGATTCTTGTTTCTTGTTAAATACTACAAAGTTTTACCTCTTCAGGACTTATTGTAATGGAGCATTTGTATTCGATGTGTTAAAAGCACAGAACAAATAATATATGTTTAGTTTCTTATTATTTTTAAATTCTTATTTATTTGAAGGCAAAATCTGTAATCAATCTGTAAATAAAGGTGTAGTCCTGACACAAACGTCGTGAATACAAGTTTGGATGTGGCTTCCACTGCCAAACTGAGTGACAGGTAATACAGGGACAACAACTAAACCTAAGTAACTAATGTTTCTGATGCTGCTAAAGGTTGCTGGATGGATAATGGAAACAAAAGTTTATATCATTTCTAAATTTCTATTTCTAAATAGTTTAACTATTTTTGTTAGCAATTTATCTGCTGATTATTTTCTCAATTGCTCTTTTGGTCTTTAAAATGTAAATAGTGAAAAATGGCCATTATCAGATTTTTTGGCATTTTTATTTAGCAGAAATGCCAAAAAATCTGATGAACATTTTTTTCTAAATTTCAAAAATTATTGATCAAAGAGGCTAACTATTATTTTTTTGCCAACCCACTGATCAATTAATCAACTGATCTGGGCCCTACAGTAATGATAAGCTTAACTCATCTATTACGTTTGTAAATATCTAATACTATATGTGGCCAAAAAGAGGAGTTTTATTGTCTCAGGCTCAAAGTGCTATTTCTCTGACAAGAAGAAAAGGACAAAATGACAAGACTATTTCATTGTACATACTATATCCTCTAGGAAAAATGTTTAAAGATAGTAAATATGGGTAAAAATATGAAAGCATGAACGCACATGAGCGCAGCACACACGTCTTTACATTCACATGCTCCATCTGGAGTCATGGCTGCGTCTCATGCGCCGTTTATTATGTATTTAATTACCAGATGAAGATGAAGATGGCTCAGAGGCCTTTAATCAGACCTCGTTAGACTGTGTCTCCTCATGTTAACCAGTGTGTCAGCACTTCATTAGCTGCTTTGGGAGAGCAGCGTGAACTTTGGGGCTGAGGAAGGATCAGCAGGGCAAACACCAACAGTGACCCTGGCAGTTCTAACGTTTCTGTCCATGTGTACCAATCACGAATGAGATACGCTTGTTGACAACACAACCATGGCCAATCAGGACACGTGTTTACCTCTGAATCACATCCAATTAAGGAAATCGGATAAACATGTCCACTCTGCAATCACATCAAATCAGGGAGATACAGGGCAAACCGCTGGAGGAAATTACATTTCTAGCTCAGCCAGATAAATATTTTAATGAGAAAACCCTGACCAATTTAAATATGCATCTAATGATCTTTAATCCAGTATGATTTTGAGACACTCTGCAGTCAGCCATACTATTAGCCAGCATGGTTCACAGCAATGCTCAGATATACAATAACTGGAAACAACAGGAAGCTTGTGTACAAAAAGAATGCAGCTCTCCCTGACCGTCATGACTTTTCCTGTGTTTTTCTTGTGTGTTACACAGACACTCACGTGTCTCACCACAGAACAAGACGTGAGCTGGAACCAAAACCAAGGTTTTTACACAATCCATGAGGCATGCTGCAGAGAATATACCTATTACTGCTGGAGAAGAGAGCGAAATTCACGGCTTTATTCGTGGCAGACAATGCCCGGAAGCTTGCTGTTATTCCCACAGTGGAAATGTGTCAGCTTTTAATGGGATTGTCAATAGAAATGCCTTTCCCAGAGGATCTGAGGAAGATTGACATTGTTGTTCTTACTGTTACTCTCCAAACAGTGAGGTCTCACACATTAACATACCAATCTTACCACAGTCCTAGTGCTAACACACCACTGCATGTCCATACACTCGTCTACATCTACATCTGCATCTCTAACTTTTCTTCTTTATTCCTTGATCACTCCTTCTCTTAATTAATTCATTAATTCATTAATTAATGCCTTCCTTGCTTATGTAAAGCACTTTGAATTGCCTGGTTATTGAAATGTGCTGTACAAATAAACTAGCCTTGCCTCTTCTACTCCTCCCTCTAAAACAATTTCCCTCCAGTGCAATGACAGACAACTACAGGATGACATAAATTATCTTGTGACTTTATAAATGGGAAAAAAGGGACGCACGAACAGTTTTCATCATTAACCTCCCTCTCCGTCCAACTCCCTTGCTAATTCTCTGTAACTCCAGCTATAACACAGTCTGGTGTTATTATGTGTTGACAGGGGCTGCTGTTTAAAGTGGCTCATCATATATAATTCATGACTGAAACAGCCTCTCGCTCCTTTTCTTTTCTGACCATCAGCACTTTTGGCCGTTGTAATGTTTCTACATGTCAGAGCAGGCAGAGATGGGGGACTGCCAACTGAGCCTCAGACAGGTCGAGCTGCACACCCCTCCCCACAACCAACAACCAACCTGACTTACAGCGGCCATGCACATTCATGTACACATTCTCCCATCATCCAGCCCTCATAGCATGGCACCCACCAAATACATACTTAATCGTTCAGCAGGGAATATTCAACAGAATCGTCAAAGGAGCAAAATGAAAGTAAACTGTGCCAAACAGTACATAAAAGACGCTGCTGCTGCTTTGTCACTTACTTTTAATGGAATCACTTGCTTATTTACAGACATCGATATTTCAGTATGATTAACATAAAATAACTAGACCATAGTCAATACAACAACTGGTAGCCTCTTACATCTAACGCCAGCGGCATGGTACCTGGTGTTTTTCAAAATGAGGACTACGTTTCCAATAAAACCCAATCCTCAGTGTCTCAAACTCAATTTTGTACTTGAGCCCAAGGTTTTCTTTTTGTTTCTACTGAGGAGGATAAACACACTGAAATCTCTCTGTTCTCTACTATAAAGAAATTCAGCAAACCAGTGTCTGTTTACAGCCCTCTGACTTAGTGTTTGAAGTACTGCACACCCGCTGCTACGATCACAGTGGTGCAAAATCGCATCAACATTTACCGGAGACAAACAAAATCATAGTTCTACTCCGTTGGATTCATCAAACAATGTTCAGGTCTCTTTCTTAAGGCTAAAATTCTCCAATCAGCTCACATGTATCTATGGTTAGATGGCTCAATGGATGCAAACTTGGTTGTTCAGTCGGTCTACCACTTTGATTTGGACTGAAATATCTCAAAACTACTGGATTGCCAAGAAATGTGGTATTTTCAGTTGTAGTTTGTGTTTAACATTAACATTCAGCTCCAAGCACGGCTGTGCCCACAGAGCCGCTAGCATGGCTGAAGACTCCTGTTTTCCTGCTGTTTCCTTGAGTAACTTAAAGTCACTTAAAGTCAGTAACGTTTCTACTTGTCCTTGATTTAAACTTTGTGGACACCAAGCAATGACAGACATGAAGTCCAGTGTACTGCCTTCACATTCTGTGATGACAGTTTTGTTTTCCACTATTTGGATCAAAGCAGGAGGTGTGCAGTATTCCAGAAAGCCTTTATTCTAACCTGGTGGTGACGTTATGGCCTCATTGTTTACAGCTAAACTTGATATCTTGAAATTATTGTGGAAATGATTTACTAATGTTAAAATTCCACATTTTAGAGACAGACAGAGAGTAGGTTGTTTCGGCCTAAGCCCACTGACTTACTTGAAAGCATAGCGCAGGAGGAAGCTGATCTTGCCGCAGTTGTCGCCCTGTTTGCCTTCGCCCTGGTCGCCCTTGGGCCTGTAGAGCTCTGGTTTGATTTGCCCAATGCTGGTTACCTGCTCCTTCTCTTCTGCGTGGAAATCAGGACTGGAGAGCTGGTGAGTCATGGGCTTGGGCCTAAACAGACACATGAGAGCTTAGAGGGTGAATATTAAGTGAAGAGCACAGAGCACACACACACACACACACACACTAATAAAAGATGCCATGCAACAGTGTGATTCAGCAGCTTCATCAGGTATGCAGTGGTGGGTAAAACATCTAAATAGAGTTTGTTTTTATTTACACACCTTTTTTACACATGCATGCATCATAGCAAGAGTTATCAAATCAAGGCTATAGTTGTGTGATGGTGGTGCTTCTGAAGTACAAACTACCAAAAACACAAAAACACAAATTAATATCTGTTAAAAACAGAGAAATATTCTGATGGGGTCTTCTCTGTTTTAGTAGAATCCACATCTGTAGCTATGCTGTGGCTGCATCTGTTTTTCAAGATGGAACTTCATTTAAAATTAACGCAGAGATCTTGCACACAAAGCCCAAGATGATTTGCTTTTATAGACCTCAAAAGGCTTCATTAGAGGCAAATGAGATTAAAGCCAACATAGGCCAACCAATATACTCTTTATCAGTGTGCTCACAAAGATGTTTTTTTAGCAGGTAAAGCCTTTAATTTTTAATAATGTGTGCTCCAGTTGTTTCTCCTTTAATGATCACTAGCTTGAAGTTAACATTCACTCCTGTTTCTATTCACCACTTCATCTCTGTTCTTAATAAAAACACACAACCAGCAGCTACAACACTAAAATGAAAAATGGGCGCAGTCTTTTAAACACACATACACACACACGTCAGGCACACTCATACTGACCGTGCAGTGACCTGCTGCTGGGAGTGAGCGTTGGGCAGGTCTTTCGGAGGATGAGCTCCAACCTCTGAGTTGGGGACATCTGGAGACGTCTGACTCAGCTTCAGAGTTCCTAACAGGGTGAGAGAATGGACAAAACAATCCTTGATGACTCATACGTCTCTTTTGTTAGGGCTTCAGTTGTTACAGAATGTCGTTTCTTTTGCTCTGCAGGGTCGACATCATCGATCTCATTGATTGTATTACATTGATTTAACAGGGAGTGATTTAACAGCATATAGAAGGGACGGAATGAGCACACACATATTTACAATAACGGAACATGAGCCAGCATGAAAGGCATACAACACGGTGTATGAAAGGAAGCACATCCAGCTGCACTGAAGGCAGCCAGCAAACATTTGACTCTGAATAATGACAAACAACCTCCACCACTGTTGACAGACAGCATAAATACATCACCGGAATGAAAGCTCACATCTGTTACCTGAGCTGTTTCATCAAACCAGGTCAGCATCAGTTTATAGAGGTTTAGTTTTATTTGGATTCCTGTTGATCTTAACTTACTGATTCCAATCACGTCATCACTGCTTTCTCTCTGGGAAGGATCTCTTGAAGTTACATTATTAGTCGTGCTATTATTATTCATATATTAACTATTGTCATGATTTTCAATGTTACAATATTGCTAATTATCAATCACACTCCTATTGTTAGTACTATAGTTGCTGTTTTTATTTTGGTTGCTGTTTCTTTTGTCTCTCTCTTTTGTCACCTCCACCCAACACGGACCCCGACAGAAAGCCCCCCCCCCTCTGAACCTGGTTCTGTTCAAGGTTTCTTCCCGTTAATGGCGAGTTTTTCCTGCCACTGCTGCTCAATATAATACCTGATTCATACCTGCTCATGTGGGGATTCTTGAATCCTTAATTTGGAATTCCTGGATCGTTGGGTCTCTCTCTAATAAAAGAGTTTGGTCTAGACCTGCTCTTTATGGAAAGTGCCTTGCGATAACGGTGTTATGAATTGGCGCTATATAAATAAAGATTGATTAATTGATTGATTGACATTAATCAATATCTTTATGTACGTTTATGCCACGGCTGCCACTAATAATTTTTTTTATATTAACTCTTTAAGCTACAAAACATGAGAGAGAGGCAAAAAATGTTTTGTTTTGTCTGAGCAACAGTCTAACACCAAAAAAACCCAAGACATTTACAATGATATACAACAAAGAAAAGCCACTGAAGAAGATAGAAACATCAAATTACATGATTAAAACAATTCAGCGATTATCAAGATAGTTGCAGAATAATTTTATGTTGATCGATTGCAGTTCTACTTTGTGTTTTTATTTCACATTTGAAGATTAAAACAAGTGACTATGTCCAATTTGAAAAGGTTGCTTGTAGTAACAAACCCACACAGAATTATGAGCCAACTCGGCAGCTCTAGTGAGCTTTTAAGCTTATTGTTTTTGTTTCATGGCAAATTTAGTGCTTGGTTCAGTTTCACTGCTCACATCAGCCTTGTTTTCAGCTGTTTTCTGCAAACAAGCTCTGATGAAAATAGTGAAAAAAGTAGAGCATTTAGCAGCTAAAGAATGAGATTTTCTCAGGAATTTGCACAGGCCAAAACAGAACTAACAGAGAAGTATAGGAATTATACTCCACAGGTGCCAGACACATGACTCAAATGGCATGATAATGACTGGAGCAACTACATGCTAACAGCTTAACACAGACCAACCCATTAATAGACACAAGTCCCAGACTTCCTAAATTTTCTGCCAGTGTAACTATAAGCAATAAGAGACTAGGCCAGAGAGATGAAAAAGTAATATTCCTTGAATGTAGCACTACTGAAAGAGAACCCATTTATATATACAATAATGGTGAGCATTTATCATACTGTTGCTGCACAGATAAAATATTTGTACTGTATGTAGGTAAATGTATTAAATTCAGTACTCTGAGTATATTAAAAGGAGAAGTTATTGGCTGAGGTATTACATTACTCTTACAGTCAGACTGGGATTAAGAGAGTCTACTGTCTGTGAGCTTCCTCCACTCTCACCAGCATTGTTGGGGTAGGAGTCCATGTCCAGGTAGGAGTGCTCCTGGGTCTCATGTGGCCCCCCAACCACACCTCCGACCTCCCCTCTCTCCAGTCCCACCAAATCAGCGAAATGGGGGTGGTGCTGGCCCTGCTGGCCCAGGGTGGGGTAGAGTGAGGACGAGGAGGTGCCCTCCTTCCTCTGCAGAAGCGGGGGTAAGAGCGACGACTGGCCAGTGCCTCCGAGGCTTCCAATACCAGCGCTTCCGGGCAGCAACCCCGACGTCAGGCTCAGGCCTCCGCCCTCCTTGTCCCGCCATGGCAGCCAGCAGAGCTTCCAGGAGACGAAGAGGGACACGGAGAGAAGGACGATGCCACAGAATGTCACGATGACCGACAGCAGACTGACAGAAATCTCTACAAAGGACCAGAGGAACACATGGAGAGGAGGAAGGAGAAGGTTAAGCAATGAAAATCAGAGGATTCAGAAATTCAAGGAGAAAACACCAACAGTGTCTCTACGCAATGTCAACCAGCATTTCCTCATGGTTATTAGCTTTTTAATCTGTGAGGGCTCAAGGACTGTGTGTGAGGGGTGGGTGGGGGTGGGGGTGTGTGTGGATATGGCGGAGTGGTGGATGTGGGTGTTGGGGAGGGTGGGGTATGACTCATCCGGATGAAAAAGTGTACAGAATAACAGAAAAGCGCAGTTTCAGCACCAGAATGCTGGACAGTTCCAGCAACAGCCTCTGTCAAAGAGACAAAGAATGGAAGAGAGTCGGCTCCAGCGGGGGGAACTTTTGTAGTTCTGTTTATGGTTTAGAAGCCCACAACTGCCTGTGTCGGAGCCTATGATACGTAAATTCGTGATGAATTCATGAATTTGTAAATACCCTATTAATAACCCATGAATATTTATAAATAAAGAGACTAAACATACAATGAATATTTATTATTATTCTAAGCCATTTGAAGTCTCTTTATAAATAGCATGTTTTGGGTCTGATGACTGTCTTAACAAAAGTACCAATCAGAGCCCAAAATGAACTATAGGCCCAGAGCCCTGAACATGAATATTCATGGTTTGTAAGTAGACCGAGAAGACTCATTACGATACAGTGTGCAGATTTCGCTAACTGAGTACGCTTCCACACCTTGAAGCGCTTGAGTGGAATTTTTGCCCCTCGCCATCTTGGGCTCCGTCCAGACCAGAGGGCCACCAATTAACAATCCTTCCTGTCTGCGGGCAGGCCAATCATCATCTTCATGTAGAACAGCACTGTCTTACCATGGGAGGACAATGTTCCCTGAACCCCCCACCAAATCCATACAAAGACCTCTTTTTCTTTAATGCCCTTTTCCTTTCATTTACTTCAATTCAGAGAGTCTCTGTGGGCACGACAAAGACATAAACACTGTTAAATCACACAAAAGAGAATGAAATTTTATCTGAAACAGGCTGACAACAAGACTGAGAGCAAATGAGTGAAAACATGACAACAGCAGCCAATCCTCCAGCCCTGGGGTACATCTTCTGGAATTTGGTTCGCCTTCTGTCTCCACCCGCCCTCCACGTCTCTCTCTTCCACTCCCTCCTCTATATAATCCCCTCAAACACCCCTCATTCCTCGCTGTCATTTCTTTTCCCATGCTGTCTGCCTTTGCACGCTTTGACTTTATTCCTCTCCTCAGCAACTGTCTCTTTGTTCGTCACCCCTACCTTCTCTCTCTCTCTCTCTCTCTCTCTCTCTCCGCCCCCACCTCCTGCTATGCCTCTCCTTCCCCTCTCTCTCTCTCTCTCTCTTTGTTGAATTATTCATCAGTCTGTGTATGTCATTAATCAGCACTTGTTCAAAAGATATGATTGGGGGGCCGTGGGTGTGGGGGATGGGCGAGGGGACATCGATCTGTCGTGGTGGAGAACAAGACGGTGTGTGAAGTGAGGAACAAGCGATGGAAAGGTAGAGAAAAAAGGAAGAGGGAACAAGGCAAGAGAGAACATGATGACGGAGATAATGAGACAACAGAAGGGTAAAGTGATTGAACGGGAGGAGAGGAAAAGAGGGCAAAGGAAGGTAAGACCGGGTAGAAAACACCAAGAAAAATATGGACAGTAGTGATGAAGGGGAACGGAGTGAACGGAAAAATGACCCAAACCACAGAATGGGTTAGACAGGGAGAGGGTTGAAAACAGATTGGTGCACATGTTGAAACAGACATATAAGCTGACTTGGTTTATTCCCCCTTTTCATTTCCTCAGAGGAAGGGAGCTGGTTTGATGAAGTCGATAGAACTACAACGCCATGTGTGAGAGAGTAGAAAGCAAAGAGGCAACGGTAGAGAGAGGAAGAGCTCAGGAACAGATAGAGAGATGGAGGAAAACAAGCTGACAATGATTTAGAGCGAAACCTAAAGAGGGGAGAGGTTTAAGGATGAGAAAGGTTAATGTATTGATCTGGAGGGGGAAAAACAAAGCAAGGAAACAGAGGAGTAGGTTGTGTGTGGTTGGCAGATCAGGATGCACTGATAAGACACGGCTGTGATCAAACGTGCGTGGGGACTGTCGGGGGCCAAACCACTCTGCTCCATTTGTCTCTCTTTAGGGCAGTCACTGTACCTTCCCGAGGACTGATCCTGCCAAAGATCCATCGCTAATCCACAAAGCATAAAAAGCAAGTCAGCGGGCGGGTAGGTGGGTGGGTAGGAGGTCTCTGAAGTGCACCGTGAAGAGGGACTGAGACTCCCTGTCAATCAGCGACTGATGCAAGCCCACTGGGAGTCGTACATTGCTCCACATCAAACACATCTCCGCTGCTTACACAAGCCATTCGCTGACAGCTTTCGGCGGTCGTGGTCCTCCGAGGGCACAGAGACTTCCGTCAGCAAACACCGAAAAATCACAGCTGGTAAGCGAGGGGGCCAACGCCTAAAACCATGGCGTGACATTTCTTCACAGAGCAATCCAAATCTCCAGAGGCAACATGCAGCCAATCCAGGCTAATCTACACTGAGCCACAGATATCCAAGCTAATCTGCATAACAGCGCATTGCACTTCCAAATGCTTCAATGAGAACCCACACACAATACTCTGCACACAATACACTCCAGCGTGGTGCACCTACTTGGTAAAATATATATCTCTAATCCAGCTAGGAGATAACAATTGCAGAATTCTACCGAGACTCTTTTGGTGCTCGTAAAAGAAATGGGATGGACTTGTACCGTAGACATTTCAATCTTGCTGATTAATATTTCATGGTTTGTGTTCTGAATCTTCTGCACCTGTGGCCATCTTTAAATAAGACCAATTCTCTTAGCATCTGCCTTCTCATACCTTCAATTCTAAGAAATGTCATGTTGCTGTACCTGTCCACAACTGACGAGGCAATGCTAACATGTTTCTGCTGAAGCTTTTGATAGATAATACCTTATTATCATGTTCTGACTGTTACTGTTATTAGTAAAACATACAGATTTAAGTATTGGAAGTCTGTTCAGGTTTTTGTTCTTGTTAGGGTATAAAAGCCTGACTCAGGGCATAATTGGGCACTAAAAATCTTCAATGAAGCCCATATTAACAGAATTCCTTTTGAGTGGGTGATCAGTTCCTTAAAGCAATTTCTAAAATCATTTCAGTATCAAAGACTAACCCCCGTAGGCCTGAAAGCTGTCTGTTAAGTATGTAGATTCCTTCTTCACAGTACAGCAGCTGTGGTCTGCTTGGATACATTACACTGAAAATCTAAGTCATATGTAGTTGTTTTTAATGATGGAAATCACTGAGCATATGGACAGATGGAGTGGTTTATTCTGCAGGAGATGTTTGAGAAGTTTCTGTGGATTCTTTGCCTCTGTTGTGTGTGAAGGAGTTAATTACCAACTTCCAACAATCCACATGGGTTTGAGCCTTGATACTACCGAAGTACCTTTTTGGTGAAGTAAGAGAGGATGAGGCAACTTTGTGTGGGTTTTTAGCCAAATGAGTGAAATGGCTCTGAGGATGGAAATGCTGTTCTTTTAGATGGACTGCCATAAACGTTTGTCTCCAGGTGTGTGTGTTACCTGTGTCCAGCTGTCTGTTGCGACCTCTCAGCAGGTAGCTGAACTCTTGGCAGCGTTCACTCTGGCTGTAACCTCTTGGAGAGTTGAAGCACAGCTCCTCCACCAGCACCAGCGCCTTCTTACACAGGTCTTCATCCCAGTCCCCCGACATCCTCCAATCCGCATCGCACTCTCACCAGCAGTCAGCCAATGACAGCACAGCCCTCGCCGCCCTCACCTATTGGACGGCGCTCGGGTAGGTAGAGTGTTGTCCCGTCCACCTTTTACAAGGTGTGAACTGAGGTAGAGGAGGCAGCTGGAGGCTGAAGGGTCAGCGGCAATGAAGGGAGAACACGAGGGGCTCTGCAGGGTGTCTTGGTCTGGATCACAGACACCAGACTGGCGTGCCCATGTGTGACTGAGCGACACCCACCCCTCTCACTTTGCCTGGGAGAAATAAAAGGAAAGAAACTGGCAACGTGAGTGTAAGGACATAAAAGTGTACAAATCAAGTTTCTGGCAGAATGGTCACCTTAACCATTAAGTGAGAACACTGATGCCAAAACCATCAGTGCGTCCCTGATAGAGCATTGGCTCCAGTGCTACATAATATCGCTTTACCTTACACTCTGAAGAGGGATGGAAGGCAACTGGCATCATTTAAGAAGTGAAAAGGGTTGATCTCGTTGCAGGTACAGCTAAATGCTTAAGTGTTGTGTTTTGTCAGCCAAAATTACATTAAAGGTTCACCCATAGGATGAAAAAACTGATTTTTTCCCCTTCCCACTTATCTAGCTATTAGCCACACCGAGCCCCTCTGCCACTACCACAAACCACAGGCCTGACATGACAATTCGTCAAGGACCACAAATGAATTTCCTTTTACCTCCATTGTAAAGGGATGGCAGCAGAGGGCTGCTAGGTAAAGAAAATCACCATGCAGTCTATATGTGGCCAGAAGAGCCATACAAATTAGTTAATGAGCCTTAACTTACCCCTAAGGTTCAAACAAAGCATTTGAATTGAACTGAAAAACAGATAAAAGCTGTGTGCAACTGTGCATAGTTGGGTGTTGATTCTTCTCCAGAAACGGCACTGTTACAATTTTATTTTCAAAATCTCTAAGTGGACACACCACATAATTTCCATTACTTAAATGCCAATCATCTTACAGTGAATAATGCCATTTGCTTCAGCACGCACATGTTGAATTGCAGGAAGCCCTACTGTCAATGATCTCCTGGGGAAACAGTGATTATTTTGGTTTATAAAAATGACCAATGGGTCAGTTGTCCTGATACTTCATGTAATATTTCAAAACAAAACACTCTTTACCATAATTACAGAGTAATTTAGATAATTATGAGCTCTCTTGTTTTGAGCCCCCAAAACACAAATATATTGAAGGAACTACTAACACTGCGAGAGTGAGTGACTGAGTCCTCACTTCTCTTTTTTTTTAACTTATTCAACATATTCAATCATGGGCTTGAAGAACCACCAGCTACTTCAGCTTTAACTTCACATTTTGCTCTGTAGATCTATTGTACTGAAGGAAATGATCCAAATTAAAGCATTTCATTAGTTTTAATAATGTCATAAAGCCATGGCTGGTGTGTTTTACCTTTATTGAACTTGACTCTCGAGGTTCTGGGCCATGGTGAATTTGCAAGCCAGAGCTGAGGCACTCTACATGTAAAATCTTCTTTACAAATAGGTTTGGCTGAGGAATGCAGAGTTATGCCTGCAGTGCATGCATAACCTTTAGCTTGTTATTTTCCTAATGTTTCCAAGACCCAAAACAGGAGCCTGCAGACAAGTGGCTTTTTTTCTTCACTGCAATTTGGGAACAGTGTTTCTTTCTCAGTCATCTAGCTCCAACAGTAAACAGTGGAACACATCTGTTTCCGTGGTTTCTCCAACACATCGGCATGGACTGGAAGTCACTGTCGGATCTGGAGAGATTCTTCTCAAGCTCTTCAACATCACCTGAAAAACAGTTTGAATCAATCAATCAAAAAGGCAAAGAAACAAGGACACCAACAAACTAAAAAACTAAATCTCCTAAAACATCAGATGGATATAAAATTAGATATAGTAAGTCTGACTGCCTTGTGCGTGTGCTCTTTGTCCTTTCATCCAAGAGAAACTAGATTTCTTTTGCATACTGTCTTTATTTTTGAACTCATTCTGTCTAAATAAAAGCAGGTCAATGCCCAACTCCTGTTTCTCACAGTCTGTGAGCCTCCAGGGACTCTGACTGAGGAGAATATATGCAAAGTTGTGTCTAATAATACATATCCATTGCAGAAACCCTGGTATTGAATATGTCTTGGCAAAAATCTTTTACAAACCGTGGTGTGGTTGGAAAATAAATCACTGGCAAAACAATGTTCATGGTGAGAGGTCAGCTCACTTTTCCATCGAGCTGTTTTGTCCTTGTGAAGCAGCGGACCTATTTCTCAAGCAAGGTGCCTCGTCGGACAGAGGAAGGACTATTGATCATTTGATGTATGTTGTTCTGTAAAATGTCAGCGTCAGTCTTTGTGTATTGAGTGGCACCTCCCCAGCAAAGTGCTCCTTATGTGTCCATCTGTCTCCCACCCATCAATCAATCACTGCATTAGGCAAAGACATATTTCACTCCGAACAAGATCGGAAACAAGAAATACTTCAGCTCCCTTTCCTGTTTTCTCCGTCTCCTCTTGGAGACAGAAACAAGTTTTTCCTCTCTGTTTCGCCCCCTGTCGCTGTCTCTTTTGCAAAACTGATTGTCACATTAGGACAGTCTGTCAGTCTAAGGGAAACTCAGATAATGCAGAGTGTATTCATTCAGCCATCTCAGCTCAGCCTATTGCAGAAAGGAATCTAAAGCATTTGCATTAGCAAATCAAAATGCCATCCAGACCCAACATCCTACACCAGCCCTCCTCTTGCCCCCCACCATTCTCTCCCATTAAGATAGTAAAATCTGTCTGAGTGACTTTAAAACCCAGGATATCTCAATCTGAGGAATGGCTGTCTGGCACAAAACTGGCCGCCTCAAATGCCAGTGAGAGCATCAGGAGGGAGGAGGAGGCAAAGAAGAAATGGAGGAGACAGACAGACAGAAAGAACGATTGTGTAGCAAGAGACAGAGAAAGAGGGGGATGAAGGGAGAGGGATAAAAGAGATGCTGACATTAAATTGGAGGCGAGACAGATAAAGACGGAGGGAAAAAACTGGAGCAGCCAAGCCTAAAAATCATAGGAAGTGGTGAGGGTGACACAGCAACAATGGTAATCAAGTGTTTGGGGATACAATTTACTACAAACAAAATATTTACAGAGGCTGGTTATTCACAGATAAATATGCCTTCAGAAACATGTTGACAAATCATTCCACTAATAGCGCAATGCCCAGAAATGCACATTCGTACTGTAGTGTACAGAGCAATACTAAACCTCCCACAGACGCTCCATTGACTGCTGCTCTGCCTGGGATCGATACTCCCAAGGAACGAATACACCACAACACAGACCAGTTGTCCAGTAAGGTCACTGTCCGATTGGGCAGACGAGACAGGACGGCATGCAAGGTCACAGTCTGATCACACGACGGAGAGAGGAGAATGAGTACATGGAGGTTCTGTCGGATAATATAACAGAGAGAGGAGGGACACTGGTGGAGGTCAGTGCCCAATCACGGGTGTAGCTGGCCAATCACATCACGAGCTAAATCTGGGGAAAAGGCCTGTTGCACCACACAGAATGACCAGTAGTAAGTATCGATAGACAGAGACAAAAAAATTGAGGAGTGTATCAAGCAGAAAGTGGCTTTAACCCTACAGAGGTGTCCTTGACCAAGACACTGATCCCCTGGCTGGCCCATCCTGTTAATCACTACGGATAAGAGCATCAGCTAAATGTCCCATTTTTAATGGCTCAGTCCAGCCGTTACATCCTCAATCTAGCTTACAGGCGATGAAGGAGATGAGGCGTTTATGTTTGTATCCCCTTATAATGAAGGGATCATTCTTGTATTTGCACAGAGAGGACAGATTTGGAGCGGCCCTCAGGTGCACAGAGAGCTGAGAGAAAAAAAATCCAACAAATGCAACACAAATTAGGGTGAGGAAACACAACCAAAATGTGAGAGGAAAAAACAACTCAGGTACTCCCATTTCTTATTGCTGGGGCATAGGCCAATAAATATTTATCTAATATCGAATGCATTCGCTCACTCTTTTTTGAGTAGTTGTATTGGATTTCTTATCTTTTGGCTTTGCACTCTTCATACAGGGATTCCAGTGGTTTTCTCCCTTGCTCAGAAATTCCACCAAAAGCAGCTACAAACAAACACAAATTCTCGAGCAGGGCGAATGTGAATTTGATAAAACCCTGGGGGCAGGTTTTTCAGTAACAAGGATCATGTTAGCGAGCATGACTGAAATCTGAAATCTGTATGTGAAATCTGTCTCTGAGGGATGAATCACACACCTCAGCTGAGTTTGGGAATTACAGTGATAAGGCATTTGAAACGCTGCTGTCTGCTGAATAAGAAGTGGAAGACATTTGGATGCTTACAAGAAACCTGTGATCTCTTACAGCTCCATATCAGCATTTGGCATTTAATTTCCTAGTCAAATTATATATTTGTCTTTGTATTGAATAAAATACGTCAAATGTGAGCCGGCTACAATTTTAAGCTCTTCCAGTTCAGAGGCAGCTGGATCAATATGATTAGCTGTAGCAGTGGGAACTATAGTAGTAGTATTACCTTGAGGTTCTTCTGAGTGTAATTTTTAGAGCTCGCCGAACAATCAGGCAAGTATCCTTATTCACTTTTCATAAGAATCTCTTTCAGTCTCTTCCTGTTCACCCCCTCTCCCTAATAATAACAGGAATTACTATTTCATTGCTAAAATGTCTACCTATCTTTATAAGGGGGAACTGAACACCTTCATAATTGCAAAATTTAACTGAGATCAGTCAGACCCTTTTTTGTGAGAGAACATAATGCTTCTGTAGACAAAGGAGACTAATCCATTGGATATACCTAATAGGATGTTTCAGCTGGATCTTATTGAACCTGCCTTCACGTCCCCTTTTTCTCTGCCACGCTCTTCCCTTTGTTTTAATCTGTACCTGGAAGTCATCTTTAATTGAACCTCCGCTTGCCCTGGAAGCGTTTGTTGTTGTTTTTTTTCTTTTTAAGTCTGCAAATTTGCTTGAATGTTTTGAAAGTGCATTTCACACACCTCATTTCTAAGCCTTTATGGCACTTTTTGCATTAATATTAACATTCCTTGGAAAATGTGTCATTTCCAGTCTGCTGTGCTTCACAGACCAGCAGCTTGGCCCTGTGACCTGCTCCTCTCTGTTCCAGACTTTGATACTGTCTGCTCTGCTGTACCCTGCTGGGCCGTATCATGTTGTGTACCATCTCAAATCGATGTACTCATGTACCCTTAGATCATCCACTACTTGTCAGGACTATCCATGACGCATAGAGGTCATGACCTCCTTACACCGGTGCTGCCATATCCTCCTTTTTGTTTTGCATCACTTCCTTTTGAGGCCACGGCGATGTCTGCCTGAGACAATGCTATCATCGCTCCTCTCTGCTCATTCAGCTGTGACGGATTGATGCACAAGGGTAAACAGATATAGGGCTACTACAACACATCTTTTTGGTTACTCCAGTAGAGAGGTACTGTGTTTCGCCGGGACAGAGACGGCGCCGTATGAGGCCAAGATTGAGCGTGGGGATATTAATGTCTATTGACTAGAGGTAATAGCTTTGCTGAGCCTCAGCCTCGAGGTTGTTCCAATTTAGCCTGTCCTATAATAGCTCCTGGACACCCTTTCAGCAAATAAATAACATGAGGTGGGAGAGATTCGGCCTTAATATCTGCTTAGGACTATATATCTTTATAAACATGTAATCAAACACCCGTTCACATCCAAGCAGACACTGTCTCCTTTTATCTCTACCTGTTTCTTGCCTGCATTCACACATATCAAAGGTTGTTGTTCAGGCTCTCACAGCGTTTCACCACTCCGGCCTGTTGGAGCTGCAAGTGTCTAAATTATCTATAACTTGGGACAGGAAATAGAGAGCAAGTGACCAGCCAGGAACCCTGGGATATTGGTGCTGCTCTTCCTGTCTCTTGCACAGCAAGTGGAGCTGCAGAGCGGGACCTATTTACAGACAGGGAGTGTAATCACACACACACACACACACACACACACACACACACACACACCACAGACAACCGGCCGCCCTCACTTCATTTTTCACCTACCGCTATGTCAGAGTCTGTGAATCAGTGTGTCTCAGTGTTTTTTGATTTGATTTTATTTTTATTTATTTATGGCATTTGCATAAATGTGGTTATCTGGTGGGAGGCCAGGGCAACTGTCCCTTTGATGGCAAGGGGGAGAGAGGTGGGGGCTGTGGGTGGGGTGGACGGGGTGTGGGTGGAGGGGGAATTACGCACGTCTTACGCACATCAACCTGTCTTCTGTGTGTTTTCTGCGTGCTCGTGCGCGCACCCCGCTGTCTGTTCGTCTTATATCTAATAAACGTTTGCGTGGGGAGAGAAAAGTTAAATCATTATCCCCACTGTGGATAGCTGCCATTGCTGCACTTGTAATACAGACATACGAGCCTGGTATGTGTGATTTGGGATAGTACAGCCTACATTGCCTGTATTGACTGCCTCCACACACCATGCATCCCACTGTATGCTCGAAACATTTACCTACTGATGGCAGAATGCAATATGGAAGAGCCAGGGTGATGCACAAATAATATACATTAAATATTTATGGAAAACAGACACATGCTGCTAGATTTAGGGCATATTCAGCAGAGCCCAGTGCGGGATGCAGGATCAAAGGGAGATGATGCGAATAACGCACACATCGCAAATATCTCAGAGCCGAATGCATGCTCGCCACAGGAGTAACAAAGGGATTATCTTCCTACCTTGACGTTGCAGAACCAACTGTCCAATTTCCGATTTGCGGGTTTCTAGGCTGTTTTAGTCAGATGCGACGCCTGTAAAGGGGCATTCCGCCCTTTCGCTCTGTCCACCCCCTCCTCTCTCTCCCTCGCTCTCTCTCTTCTCTCCAAGACGCACGAAGCCCCGCAACCGGGATGGCAGACTGAGAAATGAACAATATGATACCTCTGCCCTCCCCTCTTTTCTCTCCCGTTTCCTGTGTTCTTCTCTTATATTTTCCCCCCCTCCTTGTGCTTTTTCCTCCTCTCTATTTCACTATCCCCTCCCTCTCACTGGCTCTCATTCGGTCGCTTGCTCGCTCCCTCTCTTTTTCCTCCCTGTGCTCTGAATACTAATACTGTGTCTCTCCTCTCACTGCCTCTACAGCCAGTGCTAAAGACATACTGATGTATGTGGGGCGTGTAGAGAGAAAGTCACAGAGGGAGAAGTGGTGTGTGTGTGTGTGTGTGTGCGTGTGCTGTGTGTTTGTGTGCGCTGTGTGTTTGTGTGTTAGTGGGAATCGGGGACCGGGAAGGGGCGGGGGGGGGGGCGGGGGGTGTGTGAAGGGGAGGGTAATGGCCACTCTCAGCCTGGAGGGTACATGGGTGGGTTAGAAGGGCCCAGGATCTTGTTTGGTCTTATTAGAGCTGTGATTAGATAATCATACTCCTGCAGATGCCCCTGGAGAGGTGGTGGTGGTGGAGGGTGGGTTGGGGGGGGGCATAAAATGTTACTCCTTTTTATGGTAGCATCCTTGGGATGAGAGGAGGAGGTGGAAGTGGAGGTGGGGATGGGGTAGTGTAAGGAGGAAGTGTTGCTTGGATGTCAGGTGGTGGAGAGCAGAGACAGAATGGAGGGCCAATGTTGTTTCGGCTCGGAGCCAAAAAAAGGACATGGTTTTTAGTTTGTACGGTATGTGTGCTGGTGATGGTGTGTGTGTGTGTGTGTGTCTGTGTGTGTGCACCATGGAAACCTCAACGAGGAGCACAGTCGAGGTATACAAAGGCTTTGATCTAGTTAGAATAAGACACAGTCTTATTGGAGTCATGATTAGATTATGATATTCCTGCAGGCCTCATATAAGGAGAGAGGTGGCGCATAAAAATGTTTCCCTGTTTTTATGGTAACATCACCAGCAGGATAATGAGGGCCCTCCACGGAGTAGGTTTAGATGTTGTATCAAAGCAGTTGTTTTTAAAGTGGTGTTCCGCAGGGCGTCCTTTGGGGTCTTATTCCCAGAGGCGACTTGCCTAACGAAATTTCAAAAATTCTACAATTCAGTTCGAACTTAGTTTGTGCAGTGAGAGAATGTAAAAGTGTTGTAGTTTTGATATCCAAATAATCCAAAGAGCACATCCATCAACAAAACTCTCATCAGAACTATTAGACTAAATACTGTAATTAGAAATACCCTGTGGCCTCATGGGGATGTTAACCTTTGGGTCGATATGTTCATAATATGTGCGAAACCCTGCATTAAGGCTTCTGCTCTGTTTGCCACTTTGCTAGTATTGTAAAGCAAGTCATCTGCCATAATACATTCAAATGGTTTTTGATTCTTCTCTAACCCCACTACACGATCCAGTGTCTACCTAAGTTCAGAGACCCCTCACACCCGCACTAACGCTGGCAGAACTGGGTATTAGTCACCTTTTAAATGGAATGAGCTACAATCTGCCCTCAAACTGGAATCACTCATCACCATTAGAGAATTTAAAACCTTATTACCTGATGTGTGTTTTGATTCTTGTAACTGCTTCAGATGACTACTCTTTATTTCTATAATTTTGTATTGTGTAAATTTCTGTTGTGTGTTTGTTTTGTGTGTTGTTCTGTTTTTGTGAATGTTGCTTGTTCTCTGGTCTCTCTTGTGAAAGAGATCTTAACCTCAATGAGACTGGCTGACTAAATAAAGATTAAATGTGTAATGTACGGGCAAGTTTTTAGAGATTGCCAATCATTGATGACACTCCCTCATTTTATTACGCTTCGTGCAACTGCAGATCTTTCTCTGTCAAATTATTGCATTTCTTGTTGTTTAACGGCACTGAAAAATGTGTTAGTGGTCATGTGGTTAAGCCAGAAGCTTGTGCATTAATCATTTTTAGTCAAAAAGTAAGTCCTCTTACTGCAAGTTCTGTTGTCAAAATAGAGGCAAGCACCTTCATATTTTAAGACAGCACACTGATGAATTAATCATTCCCCCAGACTGTGCCCAAACAACACCTAATGGGCCTCACAGCACAGAGAACATCCAGGCCTCATTACAAACATTGGTGAGGAAACCCTACCATCATTTGACTCAAAAACTATTCTAATTTTGCACTTGCAAAAAAATACCTCTGATCAAACTGTTATGTATTCATAAAAATGCTAATTACTAGCATGAGGTGGGTTTGGTGGGGGGCACATGAATTATCTTTGCTTACCTTATTTGTTCTTGTGCTTTTTATTAAGATAATGGTGAGCAGGGATCAAGACAAAGGCTTAGAAACATCGTTGGAATCTGCATCTTAAAAGGGTCACATTAAGGGAGCATTCAAGGCTAATGTTCCTGCAGAGCATTCAGTGATCTATATCAAAGATTTTATTACACTGACAAAATAATGAAATCTTTTCACTCAAATTACCAAATGGGCAAAATAACATCTTGAGATGTCCCATTCTCCCATGATTTATTCCACTGACCACATAATAATGTATTCCATTACTAATAACTTGTCACACCGACTGAAATAATATCTTCTCAGTCATCACACATCTCTCTGATACTTTACAGTAAACAGGGTCGTATTTATAACAGGAAATGAGATTAAATAGGAAAGATGTAGTTTAATGAATTAACACCCATTACTTAGAGGTCATTCTCTGCGTCATCATTCTGGAAACAGTGGTGGTACAAGAAGGATGGAGAATGGAAAAATATCTGTGTTTGGAACCCTGCAGCGGGCGATGATTGACTGATAAATGAGAGTAAACAGTGACCTCTGTTAACTGTCACAGCAGAGCACAGAGAGAGTCTGAGACACACAACAGAAGAGGACAGGGACGCATAGAGAGGGAACCAGGATCCAAGCAGAGGAGAGGAGGGGAGGGGAGGGGAGGGGAGAGGAGAGGAGAGGAGAGGAGAGGAGAGGAGAGGAGAGGAGAGGAGAAAAGTTTACCAAATGGGATCGAGAGAGGAGACAACTAAAAGCTCGGCCGGCGGCAGCAGTTCCTGTCAGAATGGAGACCTTGTTTCCTCTAAAACAGGAGTTGGCATAACAATTTCTCTTATATATAGGGCAATTTATCCACTCCTGCAAGTGCACACAAAACATGGCACTTAAGCATTTGCTTTTCCCACATGCATATTATAAAGCACTTTGAGTACATGCGCCTTAACATCACACATGTGCAGACATATTAAAGAAAGTAGACCAAGAGATGCTTGAGGGGAGAGCAACACACAGAGAGATTAACTGACTCAGACCATGGGTGTCGGCTTGATAAGGCAAAATCTGTCTGAGTCCAAATTCTAATCTAATGTTTTCAGGAATTATATTAAGAGCAAAGTTGCAAAATTGCAAATTGTTGGAAGTTTGTTTAAAAGAGGAATAGTCCTAAAGGGGGACAGTGTTTCCTCCAAGCTTTGGACCTACAAATGTATCACACTGACCACATGATAATATCATTTAATGAGCCCTGAGTCATTTTCCACTTTGTCCACCGAAATTTTGTTGATAAAAGCAGAACTGACAAGTTATAATAGATGGGTTATTGAATCTCAATTGCCAGTGAGGGGTGCCACAGTGTAGAGCTCATGCTGACATAATTAAGGAATTTACATAGGGTCCTGAACTTTCTCTTCTTAGAGCGTCCTGTGTCCTGAACTTTCTTTTCCTATCAAAAAGACACATTAGACCCAAACAGTTGAGGAAATCACACTTGTGAACCCTCGCTTCAACCTCAGTCAGAACTGATTATTGAAAATTACATTTATTGTCCAGTAATTACAATGACACTGGAATCAGTCCTCTTCATTATCTGCCATTTCTAACAGAGTTGTTGGAAGGGAGCCGCTTTTGCTAGGCGACAGACTCAGACATTAAAGAATGAAGAGAAGTCATACAGAAATTGAAAAAATGAGGGATTATTAAAATCATTCTTTTTAGATCAGGGACTTGTTAAGAATCTCTACATGTGGTTTGGGTTATGTTTGCATGAATATCCATACAGGATATGATGTTATACGTTGGAAGGAAAGGTTGCATGGTACAAGTCTATCGTTTCCTCCTAATACATTAGTGGGAGGGGGCAGCATGGGGATGCCCTGGTCAGAGAGCCTTTGCCAGACCTACTGGTCTCTGCAGGACTCATCTCAGGGGGTTATGTCTGAAAGGTCTAGTTCACAGTGAAGCCATTTGTGTTTTAGTTTAGACAAACTATGGGTTGGCATTTCTCTATGTTCCATTATAGAAAGTCAGTGATTGTGGCTCCACCAAGAGTTTTCTGAGGAAGGTAGTTTCAAGTAGCAGCAGTGATAAAGATCAGCAGAGCTCTGTGCCCTCCCACTGTATGGTATGGGATGACTGTACAACCATTATCACATGGAGATAACAGTCTGTTGAGGCAGACTAGAAGTCTTCCTCTGTTGGTTGGATACATTTACATAATCAAACTCAAGACTATGTCTCTCACGAGAGGAAGAGGGGGTTGTCCCTTTTGGCAAGGCAAGACAGAGGGGACAGCCACAGACATCGCTTAAATAGTAGTGTCTTTGTCTGTCTGCTCTGTCTTGTCTCGCTAAAGGGGACAGACACTCAAAGTTGCTCATAGCTCACTAAGTTTTACTTTCTCAGCAGCGCCAAAGCAAAACAAAGCAAGGTCCAAACAAAGTCCTGTGGCAAAACAACAGGACAGGGTGCTGTCCAACAAAGAAGTAAAGGCAAGCAACAGTTTGTTTTCAGTTTTAAACTCAGTTTTAGTTTCTAGACTCTGGCCATTGTATCTGTTATGATAACTCACCAAAGTTTTTGCAGACACAAGGTAACATGGGACACAAACATACAAATTTATGTCATTCGAGTCAGAGAAACAGATTTAAAAAGCATCTCAGCTGTTGCCAAAATATGGACAAACTGCTTTGCCATACGGTACCAATGGTCACACTGTGATGCTTTTAAGGAGGTGGTTGGGGGTGAACGTGTATACAGCACTGGACTTCCACACGGAGACGAATGTGTGGAATGTTTAGGGATTTTGTAATTTTGTCATTGATTTGTATGGCATCTGTATAGCAATGCCCATAGCCGATGAACTGAATGTGAGTAAATGCACACGAACATCAAGTAAGATCTTGGACAGCAGGGAACAGAACGGTATTCTACTCTCACTACAGGCGCTGTATGCAACCTGTAACTCTATAAGACAACATGTGTTTACTAATGTAATGTCATCTGATTGGACATGCAGCTATCGGGCGATGATTTTGCAATAAAGAATTGCACAAACAACCCACTTAATTTATGAAACTGCCTTTGATTATTTAATGAAACAATATTTCTCTTGAGAATTGATTTGCTGTGCTCCAGCTTAATCCAATGTAAATTGAATGGTTATTAAATCAAATAAAGTTTAAAACTTAACTGTAAAAATAAACTTTTGAATTACTTTGCATCACACGTTGCCAACTCTTATGTAATACTGTCCTGTAGTGGCATTTCGTGTTTAATGAAATTATTTAATCTTCTGCATGTATTTGCACTTTCTTTCCAAAAGTTGTTTCTGATCATTCTCAAGCTCATCATGATCACTTGTTGCCATGACAACTCTCTCATAAGGCTGATCGCCCACCTCTCTCTCTTTCTCTCTCTTTCTCTCTCGCTGTCTCTCTCTCTTTCTTCTGTTGCTCTTCATTGTCTTTGTCGTGACTCCCCCTCACCCATCAGCCACTGCCATCATCCACATATATTTCTTATCGGAGGATTCCATTGGCTCATTTCACCTAGTCAGTTCATTTTTCTTTCTTTCTTTGGTTTTTTCTTCCATTGGATACCTTCAGAGGAGAAAGATTCAGTAGCCTCTCCTCTCCTCTCCTCTCCTCTCCTCTCCTCTCCTCTCCTCTCCTCTCCTCTCCTCTCCTCTCCTCTCCTCTCCTCTCCTCTCCTCTCCTCTCTTCTCTGTAGCAACACCAGTCAGTGCAGTGACAGCATATGGCAAAAAACCCCTCCGGCAAACTTGCCAGGCTCTTTGGGGGTTTCCCCCACCCTGACCTTAGCCTGGAGCAGTTTGGACAGGCCCCTTATGTAATAAGTGTTAAGGTCAGAACCTCAAAGTCCTCTGGTGAACCCAAGTGGCAGGAGCAAGTGGCAGAGGTTTTAAGAAGAGTCTCATACATGATGCTACTTCTCTCTCTCTCTGTTTTTCTGTGTTCTTTGCCTTTTTTTGTTAGAGACAGTGTGAGGCACACAGTGATGGGGGAGAGACAACGGTACAACATGCAACAAAGGTTGCTGGCTGAAGTCATACCAGAGGCGGTTGTGGTTGACCATGCAGTCATGTGGCTTGAGCTAAAACCACTCACCTACCAAGCTGCTACTTCTGAGGTCAAAAGGCTGCAGTGTGGATGAAAGTGTTGAGCTTTGGAAACCACCTGTTTCCTGGCATGGCTGAGAACTGTCAAAATCTGTTGCTTGTATGTTTTTGTAACGTGATTTCTGAGCACTGGGTGTTCTGTGTGATGGTATGGGGACAGACATGCGTTGTTGAATTTTGGTGAGGCAGAACATTTGGAATAACATTTGGTGAAGCAGCAGTGAGTTGCTGTTCTCCTAAAGCTGTTGGAACAGCATCAAAATAGGAACTGAAGGGAGCTGAAAATCTTAGACACTAACTCACAATCTACTTTTGTCCTGAATCTTTACGCATTTTTATAACTTGTTTAATTTTTTACAACCATGTTTGCATTTGGTTGTTTGGTCATAATCTAAATTTATTTCAGCAGCTTATCCCAATGCGGCTGACGTTTCTTCATGCTAGCGTAATATGTGAGTGCTTGTATGTGATAGGGGTTGATCGTGGCAATGACCCCAGAGGGATTTTTCACCCAACTCTGCAGTTCCCTTCATCTCTAGAGAGCTTTACAGCAGCTGTCAGCTCACTATTTTTCACTGGAAAAGACTGTTGATAAACCCACTGTACACTACCTGCATCAAGCAGCAGACAGACAAAGTTAGTGACTAGCTGGTGAACACAGTGGGCCATTAAGCAACTAAAGAGCCAGATATTTCCCTCAGGAATTGATGGAAAAAACAGAACTAAAATGAGATTTAAAATTGCACTTACATTGGCCAGGTGGCCAGAGACACTAATATTACTAAATGAATGCTAATGTTATTGTGGGTGCCATATCGTTGTTTTGACGACCCACCATTCAAAAGTCCAAAAATGTTCCAATCAACTGAAAGCCCATTTGTCAGACCATTATCTAACCCTAACTCCACAGACACACCACCATCGACAATACAGCAATGCAGCCTTTCCTCTCAGCCCACATCTAGCAACTCAGGTTATGGGCATGCACTAACCAAGGTAAACTCCCATGATTTTATTCTGACTTTGGAAATTTCTCTGCAACAGTAAAATTGCTTGAGATGTTGTTTGGTGGAAGGCCAGAAAGATGGCCTATTAAAGCACCATGAGCAGGACGACGGGCAGGCAGACACTGAACTAACAACCACAGGGAGAATGTGTATTTTTGGACCAATGGCCCTTAAGAGCAAAGGGCTTTTTTTTAAGGACATTTTTCAGACGCGAGGGTTTCATAATAATGAACAATGGGCAGTCCCTGTGGATCCGCTGGGTGTGTAAATACATCAGTTTGCCAGCAAGTTTTTTTTTTCTGCCCCTAAGTGACCTGTGTACGTTCAAACTTAACTTTGAATGAGTAAAGTTTGTACACTCACAATTTACCTTTTTTATTCTGGCATTCTGAACATTTTCTAAATTAAATTTATCTTACACTTATATGTGATTTTTTTTGCCATTTGGTGGCAGCAAGTAGTGAACACAACCTTTCCTTTTAAGTTGATATGATATGGTATCTGGCCAACAATTGCTTCTTTACACATCCAACAGTCACAGAGCAACATTATCCTTCATGTGGAGTTGTGTTTCTGATGAATGTTTGTCCAATACTCACTCTCTTTTAGCTCTGCTTTTGGTCCAATGAACTCCTGAGGGAAATATCTGACTCTTTAGTTGCTAAATGCTCCATTATGTTCATCAGCTAGTCACCAGCTGTGTCTGTCTGCTGTCTGGTGTAGAGCTTGAAGTGTACAGTGGGTTTTTAGAGCTTTTTTTACTCAGCAGCTGTGTACTGTGACTGAACAAAACAATGAGAGTGGTGATAGATGGTCAACTAAATTGAAAAAGTTGCAGCCGACCAGCCGAACAATGAGCTGAAACTCACTGTAAAGCTCCGTAAAGCCAAGTGGTGCTGCAGAGTCAGGTGATAACTGTCTGTTGGCTCATCATTATGAGCGATCCCTGTCGTACTGTCACATTTGATACGTTATTATTATGAAAATATATTACAGCTGCTTTAAACTCTTTCTGTTCAAATTTACTTCAAACTTACATTTAGCCTACTTGAACTTGACAAAAGGCTCTCCTGTCCTTAATTTGAATGACTAGTTTAGTGATCTCTCAGAGCAAAGAGAGTTCTCTGCATGCCTCAGATTCTCTGACCAGATGATGTATATTTTTGTCTCAGTGAATGATTTTTTCTCAGGTATGAGTATTTGGTAGCAGATAACATCTGTTTGCATAGAGAGAGAAAAGGGCCTGACACACTAGAGGCTATGGTGGGGGTTGTGAAGATGATTTCAGTGCTATTTTAAGACGTATCCTTCTTTCTGAACCCTCTCCTTTTTTTCCTTACTGATCATATTTACTGTTCGGTCATTTCTTGTGCTGTATCTCTAACTTTAGTAATGTCTCATCCCATCCTGTCTCTTGGCGCTACAGAAGCCACGGAGCCAGGAGACTAATCTAATCATTTAGGGCCTGCTCTTGAGTAGTAAATAATTTTCTTGGCATATCACAAGGTTTGCGAGTGGGAATGAGTGGGTCGGACTGTGTGTGTGTTTGTCTGTGTATGTGTGTCCATTTACGAGTATTGTGTAATTTTCCTCACTCTTTCCAGTGTTTCTCACCACAGTCCTCCACATCCCTCTGGGACAGCAGCAGCCCACGACTATTTTTTGTTCTGTATTTCTCGTTTTACAGTGACACACTACGGACTATATTTCATGTCACTCTGACTAAACTGCTACGCTGTTCAGATGTCCACTTTAAAGCTTGATGCACTCCTTGTGTATGGACTTGGCTGCTATGCCAGCAAAGCACTTTGCCTTGAGAGAAGAATTAAACCCCTGAGGTTTTTCTAAGATAGATTAAATAGGGAGTGGAGCTGAGAAGACTTGGCTCATGGGGGGGCCACTACCCAAATATAGAGAACCTGCCAAATGCCAACGGGTGTGGGCGAGAGGGCTGGCCTTTCTGATGTGTGTGTCTGCACATGTGGGTGGGTGTAGTAGGTGTGTAAAACAATGCATATGCGTGTCCATGTGTGTTTGTGTATGAGCTTGTTATATTTTTGCAAAATAAAGTGGCAGAAGAGCCAGTAAATAAAACCAGCATAAAAAGGAATGTTTGTAGTGTTTCGAAATTGTTTCAATGTGAACATTTTGTGTTTATTTGGTTTGGCATTGAACTTAAATCTGTCTCTCAGATGACGTGACAAACAAAGGCAGGTAACGTGCAAAAAGTCACAGTAATGGGGAGGGGGAAGATGGAGGCTGAGGATGACTTAGAATGGGAATTGCAAAAACACAGTACAGAGCCGAGGAAGACTTTGTTTGCTACGCCTCACATGTTTGGTTACTCAAGCTAATGAGCAGCAATTAGACAGCAGCCAATTAACTCTGGCCATCAGACTGAGACCGAGGGAAATGAAAAGAGGAGGAGCGAGGAAGTGAGAGAAGGGAAACAAGTTGGGGAAGAGGGAGGGAGGGGTGGTAGATGAGTAAATGACCTGGGAATCACTGGTGCTGTAATCTATCAAAGATGTGTGCATTTGCATGCAAATTAGTTATGTGTGTTAGTACTGATAACATTGTGTGTGTGTGTGTGTGTGTGTGTGTGTGTGTGTGTGTGTGTGTGTGTGTTCCAGCAGGGGGAGCTGTGTAGGCCCATGTCACTGTAAGTGCTCTACATGACCATCTGGCTCACACTGTCAGACTGGATGCTGAACTTACACTTAACTCTTTGACTGCCAGCACCTCCTTCACATCCATACCATAAAGAATAGAAGAACATAGCACACTTGTCTTACTGAGAGCAGTTAGACATACATGCATATTTGGTGAGTGTTATTATATAAACATATATAAACTAAATAGCTGAACAATTCAGGCTACTGTATTGGAGACATGAATGATTGATGAGAGGTTGATGGAGACGCTGTGTGCTCCTGAATCTTCTCTGGCAGCTAGTATGCTGACCAGATTGTGTATCTGCTTCAGGCTGTGGAGAGAAGAAAGCAAATGGTTAATTTCTCATTCTGACTGCTGATGCAGTGTTCCAGCTGAACCCCTTGGAGAGTCTCTTGCTCTCGCTCACTCGTACACACACACACCTACAAATACACCGTACTGTAGTGCTTGCCATTCTTCTGAGTAGCCCGCTGCCCTCTCTTTAATTAGGCTAATTGAAATGCGAGAATAACCATTTTCTTGATTGCTCATTATTTTTGGGCAGTTTAAAATGAAAAGCATGCTTATACATGCAGAGGCCATGACTGGCAAGTGTACCTCTCTCCTTGGTTGACCCTGTTGCCTGGTGCAGATGAGGCGGGTCCCTGCAGGCCTGATGGTCTTACCTCTGGCTTTGGAAAGTTTGCCGCATGGCCTAAAGTCTGCCTGCTGTGGCCTGCTCTGCTCCTCTGACTCCTGGCACCTTTAGCATTCTAACCTCTGTGTTTCTAGAGGGAGCACCCCCACCAGTGGCTTTAGTGGTGTTTAAGCAAGAGAGTCAAGTGGGATTTTCCAGACGTCCTTGAGACAAATTGTGAGAGATGGTTTGTACTTAAGTGCTCTTGGCAGGTTTACAGGTGGTTGGGCGGCTTTTCCTGTGTTCTTAGCTACTCTGTAAACCCCCGAGCAGGCCAACTGTTGGCCCTTAGCTGTGACAGGAGCCTCCCCTGGGCAGCCTGAGCTTATGGAGCGCTTGGGGGAAAGAGATAGAGAGGTAGAGACAGACAGAAAGAGAGGGTTTGAGGGACAGAGAGAGATGCCAAAGTACATCTGGAGCAAGGAGCTGGGGAGTATATGTGTGTATGTGTGTGACAGCCTGAGAAAATGTTCATATGTTTTGTGTCTCCCTGACAAAGAGGTGAGTCATTCCCTCAGCACACTCAAAAAGACATACGCACATACTAATGCACCCGCCCAAGCTTACACACACACACCAACACACACACACACACACACACACACACACACACAAACACTCCCAGTGATCGACTAGACTGCAAAGGGGCAGATCACATGCTCATCATTAGGCCTTCGTAACCCGCTGCAGCAGTGTACAGTAATATTCACCTCATGATGTGACATTTGTCATGTGTACACATTATACACATACAGAGTCATTTGCCTTCGAGGAGGTATGTGATTTCCTCATTAACTTCTCGAAATGTAATGACTCATTGAACCAAGTTCTGTGGCTCTGTTAATTATGGCCCTGTTTCAGCAGCTCTCTCCATGGCAACCTAAAGTTCTGCCTGTCACCACATGAGAGATGAGGGAATAAAGACATTTTCCCATTTAGCTGCCATCCCAGCGTGCATATTTCTCCTCAAGACAGGCCTGCTGAGGGTTGTGCTGCTGATCTTTTAGCACCCTCTGCTGGAGAACAGCGTAACATCGAGCTAGTTGTACCAGGAAAATTTGAAATGTGTTTGTGGTGACTATTGACATTAGCAGCACAGCCGCTGATGATCGAGAAGTGTCAACACAAACAGCAGTGTGCTCGTGAACGATCAGATTCATGTGGTAAATAAGGCTGCGTTTAAGGGGTCAGCACTCCTGCACTGAGAGTGGGTGTCCACATGTTGACTTCACTGAGATCAAGAGCAAAAACTGTTGAGCAGTTTGCATTTGAAAGCCCCGTGGCATCAAATAATTGAATATTATGAGGCTATTAGCATGCAAATGAGCTGTTTCCAATCATTACTGTTCTGACAAACAAGCGTCTGTTAATGGCTGTGTGTTTACATTGCACCTACAGTATGAAATGAGCTTGGGCTAATGAATGTAAATGAGCGGAGTTCAGAGTGGAGTTTGGCGAGGGCCGGGCCACGAGTTCACTCTGAAAAGTGAGACTGGAAGAGTGAAAGTGAAAATTGATGTTAAGAGAATTAAATAAAGTTGGGTATGTGATGTAAAGTGCAAAAGGCTCTTTATTTCAATATTGCTTTCACCCTTTCATTGCTCCCTTGTAAAACGCTTGAAGCATAAAAGCAACTTGCTGCCCTTCAGCTCTTCCTCTAATGTGACAGAAAAAAGACACTGAGGACACAGATCAAATGTCTACACTACCAATTACAAGCTTCTGTGTTGTGTCCAAAGTGGCCCACAGGTGAAGCTGCCAAGCTGCCAACTCGTCGAGAAGGTGCTTGTTGTTATCACGTGTCGCTACATAATCTTTATATCTATAGAAGAATGAATGAGAGTCTGTTCCATAGTGGAAGATTCATCTCCCACCAGCAAAGAAATACCAACTTGGAGATGAGTGTGATCTCTCAGGATTGGCTTTAAGGGTTTGATGGACCAAAGCCAAGACAAAATACAGTCCACACCGTAACAGAGCTGGCAGAACACTTCACTGCGGGAAACAAGCACTCAGGTCATGGACTCAGTGTGTCATTCCTCATAAATGTACTCCTCTGCCTGTTGAAAACAAGATGAAGGGTGACTCATGACAAAGTGACTTTTTCCCACTTGTCAGTCGACCACTGCCTGTGGCCTTTGTGCAACTTCCTCATGAAAGTGCATTTTTAGGTGTCATGAGGGGTTTATTCATTCGTGAACTTCTTTTTGACAGTAGGTAGTCAGGCTATGCTAAAATGAAATGATGGACCATCAGGGATATTCTCCAAAGATCCAGGACAAAGGACACTGAGGCTGTTCTTCTCATTCAGTAGATAAACTGACTGGTGGTGGATGACAAACTAGGCACTTGCATATATAAAACTTTCCATCTGTAAGCAACTTTTTCCAACTTATCATTTGACAGCTGTGTCTTTTTATTTTGAAGATTAAGATTTACAAGGCAATATGAAATATTGTCATCATAATATAAAATATGATGACTTGTCCAAATGAACTCGCTTGTGTTTTGTTGATGTTTGCTTTACTTTCTCATTGTTTGGGGGTTTCACAGACCCCACTGCTGCATCTGTTATAAAAATAATGCTAATTTTCAGGTTTTCCCTGGAATACTTTTCTTTTCTTCTGACCTTATTGAAACCCAATATGTAAAAAAGTAACAAAGTAGTACCCCTTTCCTTTGACACAAAGTGGGAAGCACTTTTTCTGAAGGTGACAAACCACAGAAATGACCATAAAGCATTGTTATTACACCAAGAAAGACATTGGGAAGCCCCAAGGGAAAAGGTGTTTTGAAGGTTCTCCAGTGTTTTGTCGGATACGTTCAAGGCAGCAGAGGGAAGGATGAGGCTTGTCTTTGGGGTTACACGTCAGTCTACTTCTGCTACGAGCAAGGAAACTGTCATCAGGTAAAGAAATTCCTTCCACGGTGACATCATTATCTCCATTACCTCTGTGGAAACCGACATTCCTACATAATCCTGTCTGCTTGTATTTACTACATGTCTCTCTCCCTCTCTCTCGATCTGTGTGTGTGTTTAAACTGTAACAGTATAACAGGATTTATCACTTCATGCTATCGGCTGGCTCAAACATAAATACTGTTGTGGGACAGTTTGCTTGGCTTATGGCCATGTGTTGATGTCAGGCTGCATCTGACTGTGTGGTGGCATCATCAGAGCAGCGTTTGACCTGGACACAGTTCTCTTGACACAGACAGAAGGCTTTAAAGTGACTGTGTGACTGTGTGTGCTGACAGTTCTAGACATGTAATAACATCCACAGGCAGGACTTCAGGACCCTGATGGCATGGTGATTCACAAACTCAAACACACATACACATTCAGCAGCAATCTTCCTGCTTCTCCTCCTCTCTCACATACACACATTCATCTTAAATTCAAAAATTCTTATTCTGTTTGTGTGACAGTTTCAAATTATATTTCCAAAAGACAGACAGTTTGCAAAAAAAGACAAATTAGGGACAAATGCATTTACATGACAAAAAAAAGAGAGACAGCACATACACAGATACTGAAGAATGCTAACAACAAGGGCAAGGCAAACCCAGCAGTTTCTCCAAGCTGTTTCCTTACTTTGGTAAAGATGCTCTCCATGATAAGCGTCATACATACAGTATAGCAACAGATGGTTAGATATTACAGACTGACAGGAAAACTATTTGTTCCCCAGTTCTTATCTTAAAGGAACAGTCCAGCATGCTGAAAAATGAATGTTTGGCGTCAAACTGAGAATCTGATGAAGAGGAGGAATATCAGTTCCATCTCTGAACATGGTGTGCAGAAATAGCTTTACATCTGGGACATGTCAAGACCTGGGCCCTGTTTATCACAAGTACACTACTGGTAACATGGAGAAACTCCGAGCCTTGTTTCATTTAGCTTTTCTCTACACAAGTGGAGCTGCTATCTAAGTTGCTGGATTGGATATCTGCAGCAACTTTGAGGCTCAATGCAGGATTGAACCACCAACTCTGAAATGAATGTTCTTCCGTCCTGAGCCTCAGTCACCCCAAAGTCAGCAGAACTCCAAAGCTGTCTCATTTACATATATCATAATTAATAATGCACAGCAAGCTGTCCTACTATAACACAATAGTTAATGAAGTGGAGGGACAGAAGGCCACAACTTCAAGTATGGCACTGTTTCCTATTCTATGTATCAGAAACCTCAGAGGGCATAATTGTGATTGTTTTGTAAAATACTTTTCAGCTTTTTTTTTTTACATAAAAAGAAACAAAATAAGACAGCGTTGGAGTTTGTGGAAGGTGATGCTGCTAGGCTAGCACATGATACATAGTGATGAAATGAGTGTCTGTCCTCTCATCTCATAGTGTATTTGACAGTAAAAACAATAGTCCTAAACATTTTGAACTGTTCCTTTAAGCCACAAAAACAGAAGAGAAATACAGGTCATATAGCTATCTACATCTATCAAGCTCACTCCACTTGTACGGCTACTTTGGATTAATTCTAATCACAGTATTAGTCACTTTCTTCATGTTGAGAGGCTTTGTGAGCATTTTGATAGCATTGTGTTGATAAAAGGAAAAAAACAGCTCAAAGAAATCAGCTGTCCTGTAACGCAATTTCAGCACCAAATGGTTATTTAGAGCGTACCTTGGGAGCAGCATTCTATACCATTTTTAACATTAAAGCATCGCTTATCATATGGCTTCAATACAAGTGGTCTATGCATAGTATATATATTAAAACATTTGTCAAAATCCTTCAAGAGACAGCACAACCTGGGTGGGATTTTTTTTAAATCTCTGTATGCTAAAATATCCACCTAACCATAATCATACTCTCATCATAGACCAGATTTTTGGCTAACAGCTACTCTGTGTTGTTCTTTACAGCATCAGTTTGATGTTTTCTAAGTTTCTATGTGACTTCCACAGTGAAATGAAACGTGTGATGTAACAAGAGTTTTCAGTTGCAGTCTAGATGCATTAACTACACCACCTCGACATAATTGGCGGGGTAAAGCCCCTCCCACCCGTCATCCTTCATCCCCCGACACCAGCCCTGATCATCCTCATCCTCGATCTTCAAAAACTCCTCACCTGCAGGGAAACAGAGCCAAATCTTTTTTGTAATGAACTTTTTAAAACATTTTATAGAAATTAGGGTTGATAACTAACAATTATTTTCCCCATCAAAGATATTCAATATGTCATCACAGAGGAGAAGAAAACAAAGAGTCAGAACCATTGAATTACAGGCACTTTTGCTTGAAAAATTACTTCAAACTATTAAACGATTTTTGAAAAAGCAGATTAATTGATTTCATGTTGATCAACTGCTCGCTAAATCACAAATCTTTTCAGTTTGAAAAAAAATGTCATACAATGATATACACTTCTGCATACTGTCCAAGTGTGTTACCTGCTTTAAAAGACATCTCATCTGTCTCCTGGCCAATGTAATCATACAGAGCTCGTACTCTCACTCCTCCAATCATCTCGCTAGAGGAGGAAAAAGAGACAGAAAGACAAAGTGGAGACAGAGAGACAGGTGGATGTTTGATCAGCTGTGCACCAACAGCTTCACAGCATCCAATCATTGGAAGATGCACATTTATAGAACAATTTCCAATTAGGTCAATGTACTCACCTCCTCTCTATTGTTCCTTTCTTTTCTACTTCTTTCTTCCCTTTTTTAGTTTTCTTCTCAGGTGTCCATTCCTAAAAAGCATTAGCCCCAAAGAATTTGAGTCAAAGTAAGAACTGAACCTCACAGCAATTCATCAAGAGTAACAGAGATGGCTGGACATGGACTAAAAGAGAAATACCTGGAAGTGAGGCCAGTCTGTGGGCATGCCGGGCCCGTTGGTGTTTTTCCACCAGCGAAGGTCCTCATGCTCATCAACAGCCATCAGTGTGTTGTGGAGCTCATCATACACAGCTCTCACACTAAATGGTGGAGAACAAATAGATGACTATTTATAACTTTATAAGATAACTCAAACTGAGACTGATATTTGAGTGTAGGAAAACTCAACATGTCTGCATTAAGTAGTCCATACTGACCCACACAATAAACACCTGCAATCCATTACCCATTACATATTTCAAAAAAATTCAACTTCAAGCACCTTTTCAGTGCTCAGACTTAAACTTGAATTTTGTACATGCTATTTCCAGCATAAACTAGCAACATTAGTTTATTGTGCTCTCGAAGCTTCCCTAAATGCCATCTGAGAGAGATGGTTTCTATTTTATGGTGGATATTTTGACAGACACAGGTTTTTAGCCTAAAAGAATCAAAGGGAAAAAGAAGCTGCATGACAATTTACATAAATAAGCCACATTTCTTCTGACAGTTTAGAATATTTATTGTCAACATCATATATTTTGAAATACAGCCAGTCAGCCTCAGATAACAAAAAAGGACAACAATTTACTTGAAGTGGAGCTCATAAGAATTTACAGTGCATCGTAATCTGTGCAAGATATAATAAACACAACATGCGGTTGAGTGATGCTGTACAGATAATGGCATGGTATCCATTTTAATTTAACTGCAGATGTTTCTCTGACAGTTATACTGTAACTAAAGTGTATCCAAATGTCTAATTGGCACATGATCTGCTTGCACTGCCATCCAGTGCATTTAAGTGTTATCCAAAAATTAAGCAGATTAATAGAGTACATGATTTCTCTCTTCTACCCTATAAACCCTTGTGGCCCCTGCAGCTTTTATGAAGTGATTAAGTTGTTGTTTTAGTTATTATTTCCTGGATTAGAGTAGAAGCGAGTCACTGAGAAACAAAAACTCATGTGCCACGTGTAGTGGAACAGTGTTTAATTAGAGCTCAAGTAAGTAAGATTATTGATTTTTACCTCTAAATACACTGACAGACACAAGCAAATACAACAATCTAAGTCTACAAACAAGTCTAACCAAGATACATAAATATGCAAAGCACTGTGGCCCACCTCTCGTTGTTGGTGATGTCCAGGTGTTTGTGGATGGAGAGAAAGGCCTGTTTGAGGAAGACAATCCTCTTGCGCTCCTCATCCTGCGATTGGTCAAAAATGGACTCCATTTCCTCCATGTAGCGTGGAGCGTAGCGGTTCACTTCCTCAAGGACTTTCTCATAGCGTGCACGCACCTTGTAAATATTTAGAGACACTTTTACACGCTGCTGAGAGACTCAGAGTGTCATTGATTTACATATTCAAACACACTCACAAAGATATACGAGGTTACCCTCCTCTATCCAACCCAGAAAGGTCTAAACAAAATAAAATCATCTTATATCTAAACCAACTAAAATTATGTTAGCAGTTCTCAATGTGGAGAACTCCCAACTCTTCTTTCTCTAGGAAATATGAATCAAATGTTCCACATAAGGTGCCATTTCCCACTTCACAGAATAGTTTATATCTAGTTTTACAAACTAGCAGCCTCCTTTTCCCTTGCCTTTGTTGGTAGGTGCCGTGGTCTGTCGACCTGCCTGAGACAGGAGGCAGGAAAGTGTGTTGCAGTGTTGCAAGGGTTGTGTGTGTGCATAACATACAAACTCCCCAAAATACTGCTCCATAGCATTACTAGTGGTCAAAAACACCACTGAGTGCCTTTAATCACTGACAAAATGTCAAAAGCAGATGAACTGATTGGAACATGGGGAGACCAACTGATGATCCCAGTCAAAACTCACCAAGATCCAGTGAATATGAGAACAAAATGAAACATGTTGCTTACCTTCTCGGCCTCCTGTTGGGCCACCTCTCTCTCCTCCTGGATTTTCTTCTGTTTGTCGATGGCGACGTCCGGGTTTCCCTGAGCGTGTTCCGCTCGCTCCCTGGCTGCCTGCTCCTTACGGCTCACTTTGTGGTACGCCCTCCTGGCTTTATCCAGCTGTGGACGGACCAAAACATCTTATCCATATTATGGAGAATTCAGAACAAATTTGATCGTAAACGGAGGTATGTCTGTCTACGTGGACTTTACATGACACCAACTTGTCTCTTATCCATTCAAAAGCCATTTAACCTGTACAGCTAACTTGGAACACAGAGATACACCTGACTTTGAAAAGCATCTTGCTGGTACCCAGAATAAAATAATGCTGCATTATGTCTCTCTGGCCTAAATATAGACCTTGAATTGAGGCCATTTAGTTAATGAATACCCAGTCATTTTTGGTACATATGCTGTATTGATTTCTTTAAGAGGCCTGTGTATATTTTTGATGCAAATATGTAATTCTGCTTTTGATGGATGTCCTCTTGTCTTTAGCTGCTGTCAACTCACCGAAAAGCACAAATTCAAGTGGCTCATTACTTTTGAAAGCTTAAGAGAAACTGTTGAGAAGTGGGTTCTGTGCTTAAAGGCGGATGTGTGGAACTCAATTAATATGGATCAGGAAGTTGTGAGACAGAGCATGATGTTCAGTTAACTCAGTCTGCTCAGTCTACATGTAGGGCAAGGGGGGGAGGAGAACCTTATTTCAGGTAGTATCCAGCTGAACTGAAAAAATATAAAATGTACATTTTTGATGTATGATTATTCTCATGGGGGAACACATGGGATTTACAGAGCAGCTTTAGCAGACAAAAAAATGCAATTTATTTCCAGTTGGACTTTTATAGGTGCACTGTAAGTTTATCAGGCATATTCATCTTTGAATTTGACTCCTGGATTCATCTAATTTATATCAGTGTTTCAAGTGAGAGCTTTTAATCATCAGTATAATGCAGTGTAAAAAAACCCACAAAACCTGGCTTTTGAATCTGAAAAATTCAGACCTTTTTAAGTCGTTTTGCCCATGGCTTCTGAGCACGTATAAAGCCCGTCTCAATGTCTTGGGACTCCTTGAAGCCTCCAAATAACTTCTTGTGGAAAGTGTCCTTCTGCCAGGTCCTGACCCGGTCTCCATCCTCCGACACCAGCGAGCGACAGATGGAGGCATGTAAGGAGGCCAGCCGGTCAGCGGAGGACAGGAAACACTGCCAAGCCTTCAGAAGAGATCCATATAGAGGGCCTAAGGGAGGAGGACAAAGACCAGGGAACGAGAAATTCCTAACATTTTCAGTACTTTAGAAAAGATTTTGATGTCCAGCCATTGTTTACATGCAGGCAGCAAACTAGATGGTAGGTGATCACAGTTGGGGTTACATGTTGCAGCTACAGGACGTACTGGAGTCCACTACTGGCTTCCACTTGTTGCTCCATTCACTGAGCTGCTGAGCGTACTGCCTCTCCACGCGAGCTCTCTCTTGGAAACACGCCACTACGTCGTTACAGGCCTGGAAGGCATCCTCTGTTCGCTTAACTGTGCTATGATAGTTCCCAGGCTGCCAGGACACAAAGAGAGAGGAAGATCCACAGTTAACCAAAATAAACAGAGGGAGGAGCGTAGTTAATAATATTAATTACCATTTTGGGGGTTGAAAAAGCCAAAAGTAGCTGATATTTCTGCCAATATTTAATAGTTTCAGTTTCTTTGGTTTTTAGTTTCAACATTTCAATGCCAGAGAATAGAAAATTATACATCTGCCCACAGTTTATTCCTGGAAGAGCACGTGGACCATAACCTGATTTAGACAAACTAATTCAGAAGACTAATGCCAATCTGACTTTTCCATTCTACTATCATTACTACTACTACCTCTGTTAACATTAATTTTGTGAGTACTGTTACCATGAATAGTTCTTTTAGTAATTTAGTATGTTAAAACCATTACATCTACATCTACATCTACTTCTAATACAAACACAACTACCACTGCTGCTACTGAGTACTACAGCCTGTACTGCTGCATTAGTTGCAGTACTTCTTTTATTACTACTAAGTCTGGTAATAAGACGAGTACAACATAAACCTTGTTGATGTAGCAATTTTCAAAATAAAAGTTGTTTTTGTGATTCTGTGTTTGATAACATTAAAAGGAACAGTTAGACAGCTAGTTGCTCATTTTCCAAGAGTTTAATGAGGAGACTGAAGCTAAGCTGACAGGCTGCTGGCTTCAGCTACATATTCACTGTTCAAATGCAAGAGTAATATCGATTTTCTCATCTCATACTTAATAGTAAATAAACATATTGTTGAACTATTCCTTAATGATGGCTCAGTCCCAGTAATTCATGCCAGTTAACCAGCGTGCACAAATCCTCAAACTGTAACTGGTACAGCTAAATGGAATGTAGCCTTCGTTAATGTTATCAATTACTCCTGTGTTTGACATGGCAACATGTCCAACAACATGTCCAATGTGAATGCAACCATGCAACCATTCAAACTTCTATTATAAGACGTGCTACCTCTTCAACACTGAGCAGTCACTATTTGTCTGTAACACATTCTTCAGTCAGTCATAACAGGGTCCAGCTTGTATCCTCATTTCCTTTCACAGCTGTGACACTGCTGCCGCCGTCTAAGGTCAAGCCCCCTCGCGCTACGTGTGACACTTCACTGGCATAAAGTTTTGTGTGGTAAACTCTAATGCTAACAGCAGCGTGGGGTGTGGTCCGTGGACATGAGGACAAGGCCTGGCCATAAAAAGCCAGACGGAGAGAGAGGACCAGAGGGCAGCAGAGGCAAGGCCCTGAGAGTGTAATAACATATCTGAAGCAAGTGTGTTGGGTTTGTAGATGTGGTATTTGGAAATCTCTATGCAATTTTCCTGGCAGCCACCATCAGCTCCTACTCAGCACTCACTCCTACTCTCTTTTTCACTTTCTGACAGACTTTATCTGTTAGTCACCGACACATTCAGACAGATGGTTGACAGTTTCCTAGACAACATATCTGTTGTCATGTTGTGTTAAATCATCTGAGGCAATGCACTTATGGTAAATATCGTAAGATTAGAAAGTAAGAAATAGCAGAATTCTTTCACGGCTGACAACACTGGTTTAACTAATAACATCAATTATGGAGCTCCACTCTCTGGTGTTTTGCACGCTGATACTAGAAACTAACAATAGTATGTATATGTATTAACAAATTGGCATTAATGTTGCGCCTTAGAGTCAAAACGTCTGCATTTTTATTAATAGGGAACTATATTAGACTAATCAGCCAAATATAGCAGACAGCATATTGTATGTCTGTCTGTCTTTTCATATATACTAAATAGGTTACACACAGCACCCAGTGGACGGCTTTTCTCAGTTTCTTGATGCTCTCTAAGCCACAGCACTTTCACTTTTCGTTTTTATTTTCTTTGGCACATTCTCCGTGAGATGATATTTCAGTCTTCAGAATAACAACAACAGCCCTCTCTCAACTGTGACCAGATCTTTGCTTCCCACAGTGATTTGCCTTTGTCAGAGTATTCGACCTAAATCTTTGTTGTCCACGACTAATTGACAAGCTCTTCGATCCCAATGGGACTTTGAATTACTGGTTAATTGAATGCAGGTGCATTGGAAAGGTCAAACAGTTAAGTCTTTATGTGATGGTACAAGCATAGTTATAGTTAGATTAGTCAATATGTACAAGATCTGTAATAGAATATTAAGTTATTATCATTTCTTAAATATCTCATATGATTTTGTTACATTTTCAAATGTTGGCCACCTGGTTTTCTGCTTTATTGTAAATGCATTGTTTACAGCATGCGATGTGTGTATTTTCCATATAAACATCAAGGAAATATTTTTGCTTTCATTTTATGAGCTTCAAGTGTCACCTGGACATTACATAAGTGGCATCAAGTTAGAATACAGTGTGTACGGCTGTAAAAGAGATTTATTTCCCCACTAAAAGCTCTCAAAGAAAGCAATCACTACACTCTATGTACTTGTAATGAAACACTGCGGTTCCCTTATGCCTTAATCAGAATCAATTGGGCTACTTCTCATCAGTGCCCCCCTTGTTTCTCTCTCTCCTTCTTCCTTACTTTCTTTCTGCCTGTGTTGTGGTTAGCACTGACTCTCCTCACTCGTCTGAGAATTAAACAGAAACAGCTGAGGAATCCAGTTTGCGGCCAACGGCAACGCTGCAGAAACTCAGTTGGCCAGTCTCTGAGGCAGATGCAAATCCGCTACTAGAAAATCTGTCCAAGCAACAAAAGGCAGAATAAGAAAATGGCCACGGTCCTCCATTGCAAAATCACATTTCACGCTTTCACATATAACCTGAATATAGTCCTGGGAACCACTAGCAGGAGTACTGCAGCATCAGCAATGGTAATGCTAACTACTCGTTATCAAGCTGCTAATGGGTGCATTAAAAGTAGTGAAGTAATACTGGCAGTAGTAGCATAAGCATGGTTGCAGTAACAATGGCAGCCGTGACAGTTTAGGTACTAGTAAAGAAATAGAAATGGTTGTAGCAGCAGCAGGATTGGTCCTGTAGTAGTAAATCATGAAAGCATAAAAAATAAATGTCAAATATATTTATGCCAGCTTTTATATTCATGCCATTCCAAAGTCCTTTAACACCAAATATAGATCACTGCACAAAATAAAACATATCCCTGTCATGAGCATTAAACAACAGATTAAAAGCCTGACGCTTGACAGAAATGCTTGTCTTAAAAAAGGCCTATCAGTCCAACCAAATATTTACAGAATCTGCAGCTGATTTAAAATGATCTATTTTGTTTTACACGTACAGTGAAAAGGAAGCGTTCAGAGGAGGACAGAATGTCTCTCCATAATCAATCAGTAGTGAGTAAAGACGATGATAATAGATTTATATGTGACCAAGGACTGAATCCAAGCATCACAGCAGCATGTATGTACCTCTCAGTTAAAATAGTACGCTTGTGTACTTTAGAAAATGCACCGTAATTGCAAACCTCTTGAAGTGTTGGTGACATTGCAAATACAAAACAAAAGAGCTTAAGTTTGCAGTATAATGACAGACAGCCCTTGAGCATGGCGGCAGGATGACACAGACAGGAACTGGCCTGGAAACACATCCAACACAACAGGAGGCTGCCAAAATTACAGGAGGGGAGAGATGAAAGTGGGGCAGCCCATTGAGGCCAACGGGAGACAAAGCCAATATTAAAGCGGTAGCACACTCAAATTAGATAGTGAGGCACTTTGAATGTTGGAAGTGTTTACAGCTTTAAAACATGGGGGCAAAACAGAGCCGTGTCATATAAACAGAGAGCAGAGCAGTCCACAAAATGGAGAAATAAAATTCTATGATGTTTGTTGCCAGTGCGTTTGAGTAAAGACGATTTTAGCAATTTTCCATGAAAGAATGTAATCAACATTTGTCAGGATTTAGAGTAAGAAAAAAGCTGAGGTTTGTTGCCAGTATTATTCATCATGTGTTATCATGTCCTGTGAATTATTCTCAATGAAATTGTACAGTATTCTGTAGGTGGAGCGATCAGAAAGCTTCACTGGGAATAACCAATTATTGAAATGTATTGGTTATTTATGATGTAGTGATATATCCAGGTTGGACTTGGTTCTGGTTTTGTACTTTAAAGTTCACAAAGTTCATCCATTGCTGCGATGTTAAATCTGTTTCCTGCTTGTCATTTGATGCAGCATTATGTTTGAGATCTTATTTTAAAGGATTCATTTGACAGTTTGGGAAAATGTGCTTATTTGCTTTCTTGGGAGAGAGATGAGCACATCAATACCATTCTCATGGCTGTGGATGGCTGTTAATATGAAACTGCAGTCTGCTCTAAAACTAATTAACAGTGGAGTCAGTGAAGACCTCAGGAAGTCACTGTCAAGTAAACCATGACAAATAAAAACATCGTGCAGTAGCACTTTAGCAGAACAAAGATGTTACAGAGAGCAGAGCCCCACAGATATGACCCCTGTGCTGCAGTACAGTATATTATACACTATACTTTGCCAAGCAAACACAGCCAATCAAATACCTAATGAGCTGAGCACTATCGCAAAAACTTTCCCAGAGCGAAGTTAATCCCAGTGAGGCAAGTCAGAGCGGACAATGGTTACACTTAAAAAAAGAAAGTTCAGCCTTGTTAACACTGAAATATAACCTGAACCATAAAACTGTTTCATCTGGTTTTCCTGGAGGCTCACTGAGACACGAGAGACTGCCTCATGACGTAGTCTTTCTCAGACTGAGCCACACACAAAACACACTCACAAACACACAGTCTTACCATCCAGAAGCTGCGATTGTTGGCATCTTCCGGGCTGTTTTCTGATGATAGCGTTGACATCCTGTTCTCTGAGGGAGTAATGAGTTTATGATTAGTTTAGAGTATGGTATCAACCTGCACACTGACCTTTCTATAATGGGCTGCCGTGTGTAGGTAATGGAGACCTGGGGGGCCGTGTAGCTTCATGATGAACAATGAGGTGATATCTGAATGTTTAAAACAAGCTTTTAAAATGAGGGATCTCAACCATGATGCCGTTCAGTTCAGTTCAGTTCAGCAGTGATCACAGTTCACTGCACAGAGAATGTGTGTGGCCAGTATGTTAAATCTCGATTTTATTCTCCCCACCTAAATTATACACATTTTTTACAATTCAGTTCAAAACCACTGGTATTTTTGGCACTCTTAGAGCAAGTAGGAGTGATCAGGTGTTACAGTTGATTCGATATGTGGCCTTTATCAAATCTTGATTATTGTTTAGTTAAATTACTTGAGCTACTCCACAGTCTTCCCTTGTTCTTGTACCCCGTGGGATACAAGCACCATTGGTTGGCGATCACGAATAACATGTATCTATTTGAGGGGCTACGATATGAAACCATTTGATATCCCCTGAAATAAATGGCCGGTGCCCTCTTGTCACAACTAATGTGAAGGTATACAGCAGGTGTGGCATGTCAGTGATGGAATCATACAATGGGGGCTCTGTAAACCCATTAAAAAGCTGTTGCTTCGATTGGAAGTTGACATGTACAGTAAATTTAAACTAGGACGCGTACAGTAAATTGAGGCAGCGTCAAGGCAGGAGGCATCTTCTCCCAGCATTCCCAGCTTTGAAACATGAGCTATCCTAAAATAAACTGGGGGTGAAGGTCTACACATCTTATCATTCACACTCACTTTCTCCACATGGTGGCCTTGTCTGCTCTCTTATTATTGTGAAAGAAACACTGGCACACATGCTCATATTCTCTAACTAACAACAGATACATGCTCACATGTCGAGAGGTGACAGAAATATGTGAAAAACAAAGGTTCTGTTGTGACTCAAAATGTCATGATTCACACACAGTCTTAGTGATCTTTGAATGTTACTCAATGCTCATGTGGTTCCACTTCCAAAAAAGAAACTTTTCCAGTTAAATATTTAAGCACACAGCAGTTTTGCCTTCTGGTGTTTCAAAGCCTCGATGCACCCGGAGCTGAACTCCACCCAGACGCAGCCTTCATATTCTTGCCTGTTTTTTCTCCCTGCAGCCATCCCTCCTCATGGCTCTGTTAGGCGCACAATTAGATTCAATGATTTTCCTCCACAGTCTGCTGTTCACGGGGCATCACATGCTCCACAAGGAACATAACGCCATGCCTCTCCCTGCCTGAATCTTCCTCAGCTTGCTTCTATCGTGTCTCTGTCTTGTAGATTACACAACCCTGAGATCTGCCTGGGGTCAGAAAAATAACGAATCGCCTCCCTTTTAACCCCTGACCTCGACTTCCTGTCCCCACGCTGGCTGGTTCTCTGAGGGGTATGACTGTATCTGATTTTTCAGAGGATCGTGGGGGTGGGGCAGCTCTGCTGTCCCTGCCTAATATCAAATAATTTGGTGCATTCCTATAAGTTTGTCCAAGTCTTCTCCAACCTTTTGGAACAGACAAATTACTTGAGAGCCATCGCATGCATGAATTACCCTGAAAGTATAAACTTTAGCCTCCATCTATCTTCGTGTGATCTACTTGCATGCCTCTCAAATAGGATTTTATGCTATTGATAAGCATTAAGCTTCAGTATAACTATAAAAGAAAGTATGCCTTACAGCACCATATCTACTGGAATGAATGTGATGGCAACATAGAGCATTCAAATATGATTTTATACACTTTATAATCAGTTTACACACCATCTAAAGGACTGGGATGGGTTCTTATTGTGCTATTCTATGACTCTGATACCATTTAAGAAATGTCTACGAAAACAAGCTTTAACAAACAAAAGCTTTAGTGGAACTTCCAATTCTCATTTGCATTCTTCTTCATTGTCTTATACTGTAAGTACAATACAGAGCATGCTGTTTAACTGACCACCTACCAGCACAGATCTAATCCCACCATGGGTCCTCCAGACTTTTTAGAATCTCTTGGCAGGTAAGAAAGGAAATTTGTTCCCTAAGTTTTCAAAAGTCCTCTATAGTTACTTGCACTGAACCAATCCTTCTAGAGGAACATACTAAAACTGAAGCTCAGTTTAGTTATAAGAGAGTCCAACCAACCAACTCTTTCACCCCTATATCCTGCGCCCCCTCTGGCACACACACTCACTCCTCCCCCTGCCCCCGTTTCATCTGTCACACATAACTCACCACACACACATTGCACAGAGGAAATATATAGTAACAAATGAACACAGAGAGCAGAAATAGGAGCTCAATCACTCCATCAGTTCTCTCTGAAATGTAACTATACTGCCATGGAAGTCTAATCAGCCGCTCACAGTTCCTCACCTCTCTGAATGCTGGGGCCCTCTCTGCTTCAACCCCCTTTTTCTCCTTTTGTTTGGCAGGTCAAAACTTTTTTTTGCAGTTCAGTCTTCCGTGCAGACTCTCAGACTCTTTTTCTCTCCGTCTTGTCTTCTTTACACTTCCCTTCTTCTCCAACTTTGACTTTCCACTCGTTCTGGACAGTGCTGCTCTTGCTCTTCCCCTTTCTTTGGCCCACTGTTTGTGTCAGATGAGTTGGCTTCTTTTTTTTCCCTCCCTCCTTCTCCCTCCCTCCCTCCCTCCCTCCCTCCCTCCCTCCCTCCCTCCTGGTCTCTCTTCGTTTCCCTCTAAAACAGCTGCAGGGAACTTATTCCCTTGTTCTTTGTACTTCACCACTTGTTGAAGATCTTCTCTCTTTTTTCCTCTTTCATTCACTCGCTTCACCTCCCTCTGAGTAGTGTCAATGAAGTGTGCTGTATTGTGGGGTTTTTTTTAGGTGTTTGTGTGTGTGCACATCTAGGTGAATCAGCTGAGTCACACAGCCTGAGTCTGTGTATACACTTTGTGTTTGTGATAATTGGTCTATTAACTGTGTTTTACTATTTTACAAAAAAGCGCAAAGCAGCATGACCAGATAAGGAACACTCCATCCCCCCGTGCTTGTCTTTATACCCCCTCTTTCCTCCCTGCAACATTCCCTCGGGATAGTTCAGTAGGCCTGCCTCCACAGCTGGAGGATACATCCGGTGTGTGTGTGCATGTGTGTGTGTGTGTGTGTGTGTGTTAAAGGCACACACAGATTCTTTGAAGTCAGAGACCCCTGAAAAAGAGTTGTTCACACTCACATATTCCGCTCTTGCCTCATGCTATGCTGAACTTGTTCAGCTTTGCCTTGCCAGGACATGCCATGTAAATAGACTGCTGTCATAGGTTGCAGCATTTACGCCCAGCAACAATCTGCTGTGAGGAAACAGTAATCTTCTGTCAGTAATCCTATAATCAAATCTGGAAGGATAGTAGACAGGTATCATGACAACACTGTGGGATCCTGTCATTAAAATGATAATAGCTATAGAGTGGAATAAGGTTCCTGTTGGGTGATGTTATGTTATATATCGTCAGATTCATTGCAGTGGCACAGTGTAAATCCCTGAAGGAAAGTCAAGGGAATGTGATAGGGGTTCTAGCTCCAGGGCAGCCTTCTTCTTCTGATCAAGACTCCTGAGACGTTTAAATACAAAAGACACAAGTTTACTTTGTTCAAATGTACTGGTGTAAATGCAGCTTTAAGTTTTGCTACAGAAAATATTGTCTCAGCACAAAGGTGCTTTGTTCTTCTCCATGGTTTACTTTAAAATTGTCCATTATTCATATCATACCAAGAAGAGTGAAAATGTCGACAGTGCAAATCTGGTACACTTTGATTGAGCTTTGATTTCAAATGTTTTGACCAACAGATTTGTGTAGAAAAGGCGAAAAGAATCCAGACTTTGTGAAAAAGCTTTTTTTGAAAAGCCATATCTTAGTCCATCCAGTAAACACATGTGTCAAACTGATTTAAAATAAAAGACAACTCTCGCCTGCTCTTACACCGACATGTGTTATAATCATTGGCTTGGAGAGATGGCTTTGCACAGCACTGCAACACATGTAGTTGTGTTTAAAATGATTTATTGTTTCAGGGCATTTCATACTTGCAAGGCCCGACATCTGTTGGTTAAACTTGTGTACTGCATCTGTAAATATGGAGCACGGCCTTCGAAATGGAGTCAAAAATACACTGTTGCCCATAAAGTTGGAATAATTGTTCAATACCCCCAATTTTGTTAAAGCCTGAATACACAGTTTGCAAAGGTTAACTGTGGTTTAAGTTTCACTGTGATATGTTTGGAAGAGTTTGATCAGTAAAGTTGAGAAGATATACAATGCATTTATCAAGAATAAATCACATTGTCACAATCAGAGGTAAAAAGGTAAAGGTAAAAAACATTTTATTCCAACTTTATGGGCAACAGTGTATATGCAAGTGAACTCACTACTGTCATCCTTTCTATTTTGTTCAGTTAAGGTGAGACAATATCATCTGATCACTGTGACACAGAGTTTACAGCTCTGATTTCAAACATTGTGGCAGATTACATACCCCATATCTAAAGCCAGGAGCATGCTTCCATAGTTGATTATTGATCAGTAGATCTTGCCTCAACACAATGGCTTTGACTGAACAATATTCAGTCAAGTTGTCTGTTTCAAGTCTGACATCACTTGGTCATAATGTTTATCTACATCTACACTGCTGTCTGAGCTAAAACTTTTAGGCTATATTTACATTTTTACAGTTAGTATGCCATTTTTTCTTGTAATTGGCAGTTGCCATAGAAGCGTGTCTATATTACCCTCTGGTGACTTCAACTGTTTGCACTGCTTATTTTGACATTTTAACTGGACGTATTACTCTCTTGGCCAAACACATATGCATTTAGATGTATTCTCAGAATGAGTAATTACAACTCAATATTCAATTAATAATAAGCATGCAACTGCAAGTTTCTGTATAATTCATTTCCAAAGAGAAGAAGTTGTAGTTGCTCTGTGTTAACCTCCAGAGAGGAATCAACTCTGACCAGACCTGCACACACAGGCGCTCCTGTTTCGAGGAATAGACGTCATTTTGATGCTGCCATACTGTGTGACTATACTGCAGTCAGCTTTACTCCAGGTGAAGACCAAGGCAGCGACTCCACTGGCTCTAAAAAAGCCTGTTTGGTTGTTGGAAAGTCTTGACAAGTTTTTGAAATGACCCTCCTCCTAACTTGGTAAGTAAAGTAAATTAGGGTGTGTATTAGGGTGGTTAAACCTAACCAATCAAAGGCAGGATGAAAAAAAACATATATCACTCCTGGCTCCAAAATCAAGTAGTATTGAAAATGCCAAACTGCTACTACTCCACAAACCAGTAGGTGACGTCATGGTGGCTACATCCACTTCTTATATACAGTCTATTGCTGCAGGCGAATTAGTAGGCAAGTGCACAACACAGCTGTCCTTTAAAGTTACTCCAGTGTCAACACTAACCAACTTTAAATCATGAGTAGTGATAGGATTCAAAATAGACATGTAGTGACAGTGTGGCCACTGGAGGGCAGCAATCACAACACATATTTTAAACAATGATCAATGTAGCTTATGTTAGAGAATGTGAGGTGAAGCTTATATCTCAGTTTAATTGATTGGAAATGATGAGTGCATATTAATCAAACACACAAACAGACAGACAGACAGACACACACACACACACACACACACACACACACACACACACACACACGCACGCATTATTTTAAGCAACAGTAACAGGCCAATGTTAAGGCCAATGCAACTCCAAGCTACCAGCTCAGACAAACAATTTCAAAAAGTAACTTTCAATTAGCCAGGACATTTATATTGTTCACCAAGTCCTCTAATCACCCATTAGGATAAACTTAAGTTACCTATTTAACTCATGGAGCCATGACTTCACTGCTTCCAGTCCAGGAGGTGGCGCTACTGCGTTTAAAAGCCGGCTGCTGACTGCTGATAATTAAAACACGAAGAAGAGGCGTTAGCAGCAGTCAGTTGGTTCCTGTCTTCTTCGACTGCTGCATCACTGGAGGGACTGGTACGATTATATATGATTTAATTACTTAATTTCTTATGAAGTGTCTTGATGTGATACTATGTGTTTAGTATTATTAGTAGTAGTATCGTAGTGATGACTGAATAGACCTCAGCCTCACTGTCTTATGAATGGTGACGTTAACCTCCATTGCTGTGAATTACACTAGACTTTGATTCGGGTTGCGGTAACAAAAGTCGGGACCGTTTGTAAGAGCTGAGTGAAAACCTTCGCGGGCTTTGATGGAGGAATAGTTTGCCGGATTTAACACGGAAACGTGGCTTCGACTCTAACCACGTGGCCTCAAAGGACACGTGCTGTCTGCTGCTGAGCGTGGAAAACTTAGACTGAAACTTTTTTGAATGGGATCTGGTTTTCGCCCTAAACGTGCCGTTTGCCTCGCATGTATAGCTTCTTAGCAGCAGCTGGATCAGTGGGACAGACCGTCTCAGTGAGGGCCTGTCTCCACGTGGTGGGACCACCAGGCTACATTAGCATGGAAGCTAACTGATGAGCTACAGGAAGAGCAGAGGCTAAACATCTAACACTTTCTGACGGCACCTTACTTATTCAAGTGACATTTAAGTTCTGGATTGTTATCCTGTTCTGTGTGGATACTGTGGCTTCGCTGGGCCTCTCCCCTGATGACTTGCACTGGGCTCTGAGTCTACATGAAGACTAAAGTGCCCCTTTGGCCCTGACAAGCCAGAGTTTCTGAGGAGAGAGCGAGCTGCTGTGTTGTCGTGCCCCCACCATCTGACCCACACTAACATGCTTTTGTCCTTTTCAGGTGGCTTTCAGCAAGCAAACCCACTGCTGGACTGGACTTCCTCTGCCTGGGTCCAAAAAGGTATGAAACACGCTGTTCTCTATAGATAAATGTTTTCATGGCAGCAATCGGCTTTGTCAACTGAAGGCAGACAGTTTCACAGGTGTTTTTAGTGAACACCTTTTTAGAATAGAGGCTGTTTTAAAATGGACAAAGGTGTAGTTATATTCTGTGACCACTGGATGGCAAGGAACACTCATGATATTAAACACAAGCACTTCTTTAAAGGACATTAGAAATGAACCTTAGACAGGTTGGAGGTGAAGATGGTGTGCTGTGACTACAGAAGTGGGGATGCTGCATTCAAAGCAGACTCTGCCTGTACTCATGGTGATGACAGGATTGTTGGTATGTTGAACTAAAGCCACAAATACGTCTTCACTGTGAGTCGATGGTGTCTGCTTCAAGTGCAGTATCACAGCTTTTTTTTAGGTGTTTGTGTGTGCACATCTATCGGAAACTAAATTAAGTTTATTGCTTGTATTTAAAACTAGCTGCACATTGTGTAGGTTGAGCTGTCCCCCCTCCCCTGATGACTTGCACTGGGCTCTGAGTCTACATGGAGATTAAAGTGCATCTTTGGCCCTGACAAGCCAAAGTATCTGAGGAGAAAGTATACTAATAATGGTCTAAAGTAAAAACTGTGGCAAAGCATCAACTCTCACTTTTGATTTTTCAGGTCTTCAAGGAAGGGAGGCAACTTGGACTCGACTTAAATTAGGTTTGTGTCACCGCTACATCTCTTAGCTTTTTCAGAGGCAGACACTGCGTGAATGCTGATCTCTTGTGATGTATAGCACTGGGCTCAGAAAATCTGTGGTGACGGAGGTGCTGCTCTGCCCCTGACAAGGCAGAGTCTGAGGAGACGCTTGCTTAAACACTTTTTGAACTTTGTAGGATTATGATTATGCTTTGAATTTTGTCTGACTGCTGTTTTTTTCTTTTGGCAGGTACAGGTCCTCCGACAGACGTGCTTTACTACCATGTTGTAATGTCATTTTACAATGCAAATTTGTCTCCAAGCATTCTATTATCCTGCATTTAGTCTGATCAAATAAAACTCATTGGCACCATAATTTGCTGTCTTTGTCGTTCTACAAATATGCTAGACTAAGGTACATTATTGAAACAATGTTAACCAGTTTGAATGTGACATGATTCAACTGCCACATTTTTGGAAGCATGTGCAACTGCTTTGATTATTCAAAGTTAACCTGAGTCACTTTCAGAATTTGCCGTAACTAACACTCACAAATTAGTGTAAATATTTAGTGGATATAAAGGATATCAAAATACTTGATGCCTACTAAATTAACTGACATTACTGAATATCTATTAGGACACAGTAACAATGTGGAGACCAGGATAATGTCGATTGTAGTTTAAATTACTATATAAGCACTGGAAATCATATGGAGTGCTTAATGTTGTGTACAGTTGTCATTAGGAAAGAACCTTAGGCTATGTCTGGAAAGAATGCTGTGCTTTTATAGCTGGCTCTATTTAAATAGTTGTATGTTTCTAACAGGACTGTAATGTGATGTTATAAAACAACACTTTATGCCAAATTTCTATACTTTCACTCTGACATTTTACTGCATTTATTGGACAACATAGTATAAAGAATGCAGAAAGCTATTCCCCCTTTCAGGTGTTTATATTCCATATGAGGCTTTATTTTTTGCTAAGTGAAAGCATTACACATAGTTTGGCTCCTTTTTGATAACCGCTATTGTAAAAGCATCCATGCTGTAGGTTCACTGTCTGTACCCTCCAATTATTTGATATTCATTTATTTCTAGGTCTCTGCTAAACACAACTGACCTCATACTCAGTTGTGCCCACTAACAAACACCTAGTGAGTTTATGATGAGTGCCCCTTGTGTATTGTACTCTGCGGCCTGTAATCTTAACCATTATTGCAACACTTAAAGCCCTGGAATATCTGAATGTTCATGATATATTTTTCTGTGTAAGAAGGTTTAAAATCAAGTCCATAATTAATTTGATGTTCCTCAATGTTATTTAAAACAGTACAATATTATGCCAAACGCATATTCACACGGCAACTGGAGAACTATTTGCTGGTGTGATCATAAACTGGAAACCTGTAAAGTGAGGGTGAGTCAGAGAGCAGAAAAGACTGGGAAGCCATTGTCTCGCTCCACAGGGTAAATATCAGCGTCCAAGTGGGAATGAAATCAGAAAAATAAACATAAATTAAAACTTTGTTTCTGTATCTTTATTATAATTCTAACAATTTATTATCTCTTAAAACATTTGAAATTCATATGTTTATATGAATGTGTGTATATGCATATCACATATACATATATATTCTGTAAGTTACCTTTCATCAGTTCATATTCTCATTTTTTAAAAGATCTCTTAAAGGAAAAGAAATGCTTTCTATAGAGTCAGACCAATTCCCTCAGACCTTACGTTTTCTCCTGACAGCAACAATGAGCCATCACTTTTGATCATAACTACTAAATGCAAAGAAAGGATTAAAAACAGCTTCTCACCAGTCACTTAACGAGAACATCATTGTATGAGCAAGAGATGTTTTTAAAATTTCTTATCCAAAGTTATTATTTGGCCCTATTCACACTAGCAAGCTTAGAGACCTGATAGAAGCAAGTAGAATCTGGACAGGAGGCCACATTCTGCTTGTTTGCCCTTTCAGAAACAACCCCTTACTGGGTGAAAATAGCTTCAAAACCTCTAAAGGGGAATGTGAAAAGCCACGGTTGCTAATGGAAATAGGGTCGTTGCATAATATGCTGGTAATAAACAATGAGCTGTGCGCATACTGGCACATGTCAGCGACTGCAGAAGGTGCTTTGTACAAACAAGAAGACGCAAATGATGAGCGGAAACAGACTGGAGCTCTTAATACTGTCAGGTTATTAACAGTGGAAGGGGGCAGATGTGGAGAACAGGTCGAACTGTATAGAAAGCAGAACAGTTAAATAAATACATACCTTTTCATGTTAAACATTATTTGGAAGACAGAGATTCTTTAGAACTTTTGAGACTTTTTTTTTTACATCTTAAACCATAATTAGATGACCATTATTTTCATCGTCCTTATTGCTATTTCCCTTGCATTTCAATATAATCTCTCCTTGACCAGCGGCTCAAAGCAATCACAGAGACAAATCCTTTATGAACCCTTTATGACCTTTGCTCGTTCACATTTGTAGCCTGTGTGTGTGTGTGCACTTTGAGCGGCATGATCTATGAAATCTTTTTGCAAAAAACAGACTGAGCATAGCGGGATCAGGAGGAGAGGCGACTCCCCATCACTGCCCCGATGTAAAACGCACGTTTGATATGTGTTCGAGGACTCAAAAGCAGCAGGAGAGGTGAAGTGTTGTTCAAGGTAGAGAGGTCATGAGAGAGCCCTTATATTTGATCTCAGCAACAGTGAGAAAAGCAGGACTGAAGCAATAATGAGAATGTGCAGTAAAAGCTAATGGGAAAATAAAAGAACTTCAGTGCAATGTAAGGAAAATGAATGAGATGTGTGTATGTGACCAATTAAAAGGGGGCGGCTGTTGTCATTACTGAAAGAAATCATTTCAAAGTAGTGGTTAAATAAGGTGACACATCATTTTCACTTATGTGTATCGTGGGCATCTTCAGAGTAACAGTTGCTACATTTTCAGCATCTGCATATTTTTAAGTGGCAACGAACTTTTTAAAGAGTGAGTAAATCATATGTTGAGGCCATACAAGTCAACGTGTCCTTTTGATTAAAGCTTTTCAGTCTGACAAAAGAGAAACAGTAAGGAGAAAGTAAAAGGAAGTGATTATAAAATGTGCTTCACATTAAGTTGCAATGCTTCTTGTCACACAGAAGCAATGTTAAGGGTACCGTGCATGGAGTAATAATCATCTTTCAATTCAAAAATACCTACATATATATATCTATCTATATATATTTATATATCTAACCAACGCGATTATCTTCACGACAGTCAGAAAATACACTGACTGCACAAGAGCGCCATCTCAGCCACCAAAGGCAGAAACCAGGAACTCTCTGAAGCTGTAATAACAGTAAGGACGATGATAGTAATGATAAATAGTAACAATAAATCTCTTCATATCAATATCAGTATTCCAGTATTCCCATTTAAAGTTTAAAAATTGTAAGAACAATCATAGTATTAAAACTCGATATAAGCGTTTCTCTCAGATCCCCTCAGACGGGTGGCTGCTTGTTTCCTCCTGGATTTTGTCGAGAGAGAGAGAGAGAGGGGGCCACTCCTGGAAGGAGCAGGGGGGATTGGATGGGAAAGAGCAAGAGAATGGCAGTTTTTCCTCTTCCCCTCCCCTCTCCTTACCAGTCTCCCTCGGACAGAAGGTCTGAACGGTTGTACAACAGTTGCCTCGACACTGAGGAAGTCAAATCCTCAAATCCTCGGGGAGATTTCTCTTCACATTGTCACATGTCCCGTCTAACAGTTTAAAGCACAGTCTGTCTCCTTTTGTATGAGTACATCTCGGATCCAAACATATAGTATGTGTCTATATTTAAGGTGTCCCATAAACTCTAACACAATCACTCGCAAGTGTTTGTGTGTATGTGTGTGTCTACATGTTGGTGTATGCATGCAGGCATGTATAGTAGTGTGCCTGTGTGTGCATATCACTGTGTTTCTTTTTTTATGTTGGTCTGGGCACTTATTTTTGCTACAAATTTGTGATACAGTGACCAGTCTGTATATATGTCATTATAAGACGTAAGATGATAAAGAGCTATAGAGAAACACATAAGATCCTGATCACAGGACCTGCAGTGAGGACAGAGCCCTGCCAGTGGTGAGGTAAAAGCAAGACATAACCAATCGAAGCCAAACACACAGCTGGCCTCCTTGGCCTGAACCAAGGACGCCAGTTATCTGTCAGTCGTCACTTCTAAAAGACATGGAAGCTGTCGTGATGCACTGCCCTACGCCTTCCTACGTTCACCAGACAGACAGACAAAGCCTCACTCCTGCAGACATTCACACTCAGATACACATCCTCTACCATTTTCAGACACTCACACAGGGAGGGGTTGTCATTGATTGCACTCTAAATTGTATTCTTGGTCACTTCCACTCTTAAACCTGAAGACATTTAACTAGCCAGCTGAGGGGTAAGAGGACTATTCAACAAGATGGCTGCACGATGAAGGACACCTTTATCTCTTAAAACGCTCCAACTCAACCTGTTCAATTTAAGAGAAAAGAAATCTAACAGGCTTTTGATTGTTCCTCTCAAGCATTTGTTTCATCACTATTCTTCACTCACAATATCTGCTGTAGCCATAGTGTCTTCATATGCATTTTGGATGAAAGTGTGTTTGTGTTACTTGTTTGTTGATCGGTGTGACTGTGCATGCATGTGGGGAGTGTACTTGTGTAAATCAGCCTGCCACAACTGGGGAGTGCCAGCCGGTGTCTTTATGGATCGTCAGCCCTTTTTCCGTCCCTCCACTTCCATCTCCCTTTGGGACTTGACTCCCTCTTTCTGTCGCTCTGTGTGAAATCTGTTCCCCCCTCATTTGTTGTGTGAATCCACCATGGATAGCAGCAGTTGTGTCTTCCTCCCTCATTGACTCCAACCCCTCCTTCCTTTCTAACTCTCTCTTTCTCCCTCTGCGTTTGCAACCTCAGCTCCGACTCCCGTCGTCCCTCCTTCTCTCAGTCTGTCCCTCCCGAGGTGAGAGGACTGAAATGGGGAATGGGCTGCTGGACAGCCTGAGGAAAGAAGAACAAACAAAGGACACAAGTGATGTTTGGTGATATTTGTGAGATAATAATGACCAAGGTTTGTTGTTTTGTAGCATAGTTGTGAGCTGTTCATTTGTGTGACTCAAAATGGAAAGAATTATTTGTTCATTAGGTGGCTTTTGTGCTGTGGACTCGGTACATGACTAATTAGATTGGGAAAAGATTGGTCATCACACACTCGACTGACAACAGGCGGATTCATTTCTCCAGCTGAATTTAAGAAATAAGGGTGAAGCATTTAAAACCAGTAAATCATAACCATAACGACAGTAGGTTATCCTCCAAGACCCTGTTATGCAGTTTAGTCCTCTGTGGGGGGGGACAGGTGTCTCTCATCTGCATTTCAATAACTATGTAGCCTACAGTGCTCAAACATGCAGGATATCTGGGTGTATATCAAAGTATGACAATCACATTTTATGATACGTCATTGTACGTCATTAAAAATATGAATTTAAGATGTTCCTAAAGCGTAAGGGCAACTAAAGCATGATTATTATGTTTATTTATTTCATGTATTTATGCAAAATATATTATTGTCAGGCTATAATCATGTTGCAAAAAGTCAGGTGCAGTGGGTAAATAGTTGTAAAGTGTTTTAAATGCATCTGGCACCTCAAAAAACAGAACGGTATTTCTAACCATCATGACAAAAAATGTGGCACTAAAAAGTTGAACCATGTCCTCTACAAAAGAACACACCATGAAAAATAAACAATGTCTTTGATTAAATAATAACTGAGATTAAATAATAACTACATTTTTCTGGGTCTCTCTGAGGAGTTTACAGCCTCTGTTTTTGCTCTCGTCCTCTCTGAGTGTGGTGAAAATTACTGCGTTACTTTACAGCAAAAACAGGGGGAGGGTGCTTTTTAGGAGTTTGAGATAGGAGCAGATGGTGAATGGAATGAATGGGCAAAGGAAAATGATTCCCAGCATGTTTATTCTGAAAAACAAACAACAAGCTGAATGACAAAAGAGTCTGTCTTCATTTTAATGCTAGAACTAAATATAACACTGGTGTGACATGAGGGTAAGTAATTATCTCATTCACGGCCTTATTTGTTTGAAGTAATTATGATATTGGTATACTAGTGTTCAAAGTATTTCTTCAGCCTGTGCAGTTTGTTATAGTCACATTGTTAACTCTGCTCTCTGTTTAGATTCAAATCATGAACCAGCCACAACTACAGGAGGATGTCACATGTTGTTAAAATCGACTCACTATTACAAATGGTAACATGCATTTCTCAGTACTGACTTCATCTTTTCAAAACTCCGTTCATAGTCAGTACATGCAAAAGTTCATGCAGTGACCACATTCATTCCCCCTCACCCAAACTCAACCACCACAGAAACTCTGTATTTGCAGTCCATTTAGCAAGTGTTTTACAAACTATTTTTAAATCTGTTAAGATGGATGTTAATTCCACAACATTACTGTTAATTAGATTGCAATTGGCTACATCTCAATCAAAGAAAAATATGAATAAAATGACAAAGTGCTAATTGGGCCATAAAGCACTGAGTGCCTCATTTCATTCCTGGATCAGCACTATGGAAGACTTGTGTCTGGTGAGGAAATGAGGCAAGAGAGGGACAAAAGGAGGACATAAGGTGTGATGTGGATGAGAATTTGTGCTCAAATGCAGAAGACAGGTTTGACTTGCACTGCTGCAAATTTATTTCTGTAGCTATTCTATATACATATAGAGAATATATACGTTTGTTTTACTGCAATCACTTTAACTCAGGAAAATAAAGCCTACTGAGACATTTAGCAACATTTCTGATTTATTTCTGTAACAAAGGTAGTCCACGCAGTTTTGTATTGTAATTGTAAGCTACTTCAAATACAATAGTAATACATTTTGTAACACTAGGGGTTGTAGTGTGCTTCTGTGTCAAGAATAAAAAAAAAAGTGGCTTTAAAGATAGATGTGTGTAATCAAATAAATATTCCAAATCACTGAGAAGGTCCTGCCAGGACACGTTTAAGGATCATCTGTGCTGAAAGACTATTATGACTTAGTTGTGTTTCAGTACAGCCATACCTGTCCATTACGCTCCTCAGGGCCCGCTCTATGTTCATGCGGTGGCCTACACGTGTCACACCCAAGTCCAGGTAGTCGTCCTTGGTTAGAGAGGGCAGGTGGGTGCCGTCAATCTCGTTGTCCAGGAAACGCTCCCTGTGCTCACCCAGGTTCAGGTATCCTAGCCAGTCTGCAACGTCATACTTGGTCCAATAGGGCAGCGGCTTGGAAGCAAAAGGCTTTGTAGGGGAAGGGGGCGGTAAATGGGGATAACTCAGGCAGGGAGGTGGAGGGAGCGGGTGCAGGGGTGGTGAAGAGGTCCCGGAAAGGAAGTGAGTTGGAGAGAGGGATCGAGAAACAACTAAGGTAGAGTTTGGAGGAGGAGGGGCACCAGAGGAGGCAAACAGGGGAGGAGAGGGCGAGAAGTAAGGATCTCCTAGAGGGTTTCCAGGTGATGGTGGGGTGATTGAACCTCGGAGGTCGTACATGGCACTGTATAGGGGTGAGGTGGGGAGGAGCGGAAGGGATGATGGCCGTGGTGGACCCAGTTTGGGCCTCTCTGAAGGGGAGATGAGGGGACTGGGTGCTCGTCTACGCTGGAGCATGTGTGATTCTGCTTTACGGGACTCGCGACTGGGGATGAACTGGAATTCTAGGGCTTTGGTCCGGTAGACAGGTCTGTGTTTGGGAGAGGTGGGGTAAGGGGAATAAGACGTTGGGGACAGTGGGGAATGGGAACGTGGGGGCTGAGAGGCAGCAGGAGGCTGAGGAGATGGGGATCGTCCCCAGTTGGGGTACTGGGAGGCAGGGGTGGGAGACGGGGATAACGATGGCTGTGACAATGAGATTGGAGATGGTGACTGGGATCGAGCTGAGGGGGGGCTTAGAGCTGAGGCTGAGTCTTCTGAAAATCTGTGAATAAAAAGGGAGGGATGTTGTTAAAAGAGAAAAGCATGTTACAATAAGAAGAAGAACATGCACTAACATTAGGAAAATTTTGCTAAAACATTGGATTAAAGATGTCACAGAATAATTCTGGACAGAAAAAAGTGAGTGTGGAAGTGGCTCTATTACCTGTTTCTGCTTCTGAGAGAAACACATGGAAAAAGCCAGAGACATAAAAGAGAGATTTACACAGCAGAGACAACACTTACACAAGACATAAAGAGGCAGTCCACAATTTTTCACAGAATGTTTGAACATCAATTATGGGAGGTAAAAAACTCACAGGTTGCACACTGATACATTCACGTGTGTGAAACATGAATAGACTGACTATGACATGCACCAACAACAACAACAAAAAATACAGTTCATGCTGTGACACTGACAGACAAAGAGTCTCCTCTGATGTGTACCTGTGTCTGCTCAGTGGTCTCTGGCTGCTCCAGCTGTCCTTGGTTCTTTGCTGCAGTTTGCTGCTCAGCTCATTTATGATGCTGGGCTTCATACTGGATGCAGGAGGATAAATCTTCTTTCCCTCTAAAAGTGTCCCAGACGGGCTTACGTCACTGGTCATCTGCCCCTCGCCCCAGAGAGGCTTCATTTCAGGAGTGCGTGGACGGTCAAAGTACGGTGAAATGGGACGTTCCAAATTCTGAATGTCCCTCACTCCGTATACATCCTGGCCGCTTTCATCCCCCCCCTCCACCTCGTCATCTTCTTGCTCGTCCCTTCGTCTGTGGGTGTGGAAGGATGCAGGAGCGGTGCTGGTCTGTCTGTGTAGATCACCAATGCGACCTCCCTCTCTAAACCTGTTGGATTTTGGGTAGGTGGAAGCTGCTGCTGTGGCATTCTGCATCTCAAAAGTTTGTCCGTCCAGGTAGCTCATGTAAGACTCCAGAAAATCTCCTCCCCTTTCTGAGTCCCCTGTCCCTCCTCCCACTCCCATCCGCCCCCCAGCTCCACCTCCTCTCTCCCCTCGCTCCAGTCTATCTCCCCGCACACTGGCTCCACTTAGAGCCAGGATGCTGTCAAGGTGGTGGTCACTACTGCTGCGGCTGTCCAGCTCTTCAATCCCAGAGTCCACCACTGTCTCCTGGGACTCCCCTTTCTTAGCAGCAGGGGGAGGTCGGTGGTGCTCCCCTGTCCTTCGAGTGCCCGTGATGGCGGTGGAGGATGTTGTATGTGCGATGTGTGCTCGCTCTTGGTAGAGCTGAGTGGAGGTGCTTGTTGTGGTGGCAGCAGCGGTGGTTGTAGCGGCACAGCTAGCGGTCGTGGCGTGTGAGGCAGCGCCCCTATGTGGGGCAGAGGTGGCAGCAGTGGAGGAGGGCGCTGGGGGACCACGGTAGGCTGGGGGGGGGGCAACTGTGTGTGAAGGAGGCGTGGGCGATGAGCGCCCAGGAGTGTGAGAGCTGTTGTAGAGGTGGTGGGGGTGGGACATAGAGAAGGGTCTGTGGTGATAGGATCCAGGAGGAGGTGGTGGTGAGACTGACGGGGGAGGTGGAGGTCCAGCTATCGAAGTGGGCTGCAGGGTAGAGGGTGAGGAAGGATGGGGGAGGTTTGGCGATGTTTGGGAGGGGGAGGGAGCAGACTGAGTCAGGTTAGCCACCTCACTGTCGTAAGATGTGAGGCTTGAGGCAGTGGAGTCCCCTGCCTGAGGTGAGGGCAGGGGTGTATGAGCAGGAAACCCACTTACAAATGGTTCTTTTTGGGGGGGTGGAGGAGGTGGTGGTGGGGGAGGAGGAGGAGGTGGAGGAGGTGGGACCTGCTGTTGGCGGGAGGTCATGCTGTTGACGAGCATCCCGTGCTGTGAGTACCCTGATATTCCCCCCAATCCCCTGTCAAAGCTGTTAGCAAACTCTAATGGAGGTGGGAGGGGGTCTGCGTAAACAAACTCATCGTCTGCATCAACTGAGGGGGCAGGGGGAGGAAGAACCATAAGGCCAGTCCCAGTGCCCCCAGCTGTGTTCACTGTCTGCTGAGTACTGGTGGGTGGAGGAGAGGGAGGGGTGAGGGACATGATATAGGCATCAGCTTGACTTTCCATCCTGAGAAAAGAGGGCCTCCGAGGCTGCTGAGACTGGGACGCTTGCTGAGCAGAGCTTTCAGCAGCCGCTGCACTGGCAGCAGCCTGCTCTGTCCTCCTCATGTAACCCTCTCTCTCTTTGTCCCTCTCTCTTTCCCTCGACAGCTCCCTCTCCCGCTCCCTCGACCTTTCCCGCTCCCTCTCCTTGTAGGTTGGCTGATACGGCTGAGACTGGTAGTGGTGGGTGTGGACCGTTTTGTCCTCAGAGAAGCGAACTCTTAGCCCCTCGCGAGCCCCACCTCCTTCCCGCTCCCTCTCTCCTCCGCTGCCTTCCTCACTCCAGACATTCCCAACTCCTCTGAGGATTCTGGGTGAGGGTGGACGGCCAACAGTGGCTGTGGTGGCAGCCAGAGAAGAGGAGGTGACCAGGTAGGAGGAGCTGGAGGACTGGGCGGTGGATGACACAGGCTGAGAGGTGGCAGTAGACGATGGAAAAACCACACTCGACATCTGCCGGGTGAAGTGGTGCTCTGTTCCCCTCCTTAACCTGCTGTCATCCCTCAGAGCACGCTCTCTGGCAGCCAGGGCGAGGCCTAACGGCGATGTGGGGTCTAGAGCCTTTCCCGTTAGAGGGTGTATGAATGTGGTGGAAGTGGAGGGCGCTTGCTGCCTGACTGCTGCTGTGTACAAGTCAGTAGGCACAGACTTAGGCTGGTAGTCCAGGGCAGATGAGGAGTACTCGGGCAGGCCAAAGGCTGGAGGCATACTGCGGGTGTGATGGATAAAGGTGTCTCCAGAGAACATGCCCTCGTCAATAGACTTGGATGGGCGCAGCCGTGTTGATGAACTTTCAGCCTGTGTGCTAAGCTGTTGCTGTGATACTTGAGTCCTTGTTACTCCTCCTATTCCATCACTCACTCCCCCAAGACTCACGTCCTCCTCAGCTGACATGAACAAAGAGGCACTCTTTCTGCGGGCTTCATGAAACCGTTCCCTGTCTCGCCGAGCTGCACCAACAATGGCAGCCCCAAACTGGCTGGTAAAGTCCAGGTTATCCTGGGCTCGCATAGAAGGCAAGGATGGAGGTGGCGGTGCAGGGATGGAAGGCGGGGCAGGTGGCTGTGGAGCAGGAGTGGACGGAGGAGGACCATGGGGTGTTTTGGCTTCATCCGTCTCCCCTGATGCAGGAGCATCTGCCTCCACACTACTGCCCTGGCTGCTGCGTCCACTGCTGCTGGTTGAAGGGGCCTTTACGATAATGGTGGGGATGGGAATAGAACTTTTTTCCACCGATCCTTTGCCTCCCAGCGTACCTTGGCCCATGCGCAGGTCCTCCACCTTGGATTGTTTCACCAGGGGGCCCTTACCTCTCCGGGCTCCTCCTTTAGGACCACCCGCTCCAGCCCCTGCTGCACTGCGGTCTGCTCGATGAGGTTGACTCTGGGTAGTCTGTTGTTGCTGGGGCATTACAGTGGCAATGCTAGATGGGGGGACAGCAGTACTGTAGCCTCTCCTAAGACCTGCTGCCTTGGCCCCTCCACCAGCCCCTATGCCAGCTCCAACAGGCTCCCCAGTATAGGCAACCTTCCGTGAAGCAGTCCTGCTTTGAGTAGTATGAGCCGCTGCGTGTGCATATGTAGTTGTGTGGTCCACTGCTCCACCACTGGGGCCAGTGCTGGGACCACCTGCCCTCTCCCTTCCCCCATGGGTGAAGTGCACTGACTGGGAGTACGGCTGGTAGTGCGCAGAGGTGGAGGTGGACTGGGACACGGAGACAGAGGGCTGCTGGGATGATTTAGCTCTCCAACCTAGCGGCGGAGCAGAGGAGAATGGAGGGTCTGGTGGAGCTGTGGTGGGAGGAGGGGGGATGTCATCTGGGCCAGGCACCGACAGACTGCGAGCAAACTTCATGGTTGGAGGATGGAGGAACTGCTTCTCCTCCTCAGGCACCCCTGCAGTACAGCAATCAGAGATGGAGAAAAAACAAATTGGGATGAAATAGGAATTTACAGATGGTACAGATGGTGTGGAGTTAGAGTAAGAGGAATTTGGGGGAGAATAACAGTGGAGAGGTAATGAAGCCAGAAAAAAGGAAAGCTGAAGGAAATCTATGAGAGTGTCCGTCTAAATCTGCCTGCCCATCTACCTGTCAGCGAGTCTGTCCTCAGTTCTTATTCTGTTAGTGGGTAAGTCAGTTAGTGCTACATATTCCACAAACAAGTAACAACAGGGGAGCATTACACAGCAGCATTTGCTTGTTGGTCACCAGAGAGCACATTATTATTTCAAGGGCAGAGTTAGCGAAGCCTTAGTAAGCAACAAACCACAAAATAAGCCATCAGAATAAAATAAGGAGATTAGTGACATCACAGTATATAATAACTAGTAGTAGGGTGAGTATAAGACAAACATCTTATTCTTATAGTACAGGAATAGAGACGTATATTACATACGATCACCTACAGATACAGATAGAAAGGGCGCACAGTTTTGGCCACAGACAAGACATTGGTGGCTACAGACAAACAGGTCAGCACAGCGTAGACCTCTACTGGTCCAGAGGACAGACAGACAGGCGGATGGAGGGGCAGTCAGAAAAAACAGACAGCCTCACCGATGGATTTCTGCCGCAGCATACCGTGCGGTGGGCCATGACCTGAGGTGTACTGGCCACGATCATAGCCGAGGCCCAACCCCGACGACATCATGCCCATCCCAGACTGATCCCCGTAATTTGGCTGAAATAGCAAGAAAGAGCATGTGAAAGAAAGTGGAGGGAGCCAAGAGACTTAATTGTGCATGTGTGGTGCCAAATTAGTAAGCAACAAGAGTTCTCAGTGGTTATGTCAGTTCATGTGTTGCACATAACAGACCAGGTGATAGTACCTGACCTGAATGTGTCATATGCAAATGTTTGGGCCTCAGTTAATGGGGATCTTTAACTTTTCAAACTTTTGTCGGAATGAGGGGAAAGTCCAGAGCAGAGTTTTGCTTTGATATTCCTTAAACGTCTTACTACAATGCACTCTTCTCAACCTATTAACACAGGAACACACAGGTATCTCACGACACATGTAAATATATTGCAGGAAGTTTAACAATACACACCTCATTGCCATAGAAACTTCGCCCCCTGTCTCTTTTTGGCCCCTGTCCCCGTGTCCCCGGTGCCTCGTTGGTGCTGATTGTCTGCTGAGCTGCTGCAAGAATTTCATCTAGTTTATCTGAGAGAAGAAAAGGGAGAAAGAGACAGAAGAAGAGACAGAGAGAAAGAGAGAGACAAAGAGACATACAGCAATGAAACAGAAAAATGGACAGCTACAAAACAAAGGAAACAATGTGTGGAAAGGGACACACTTGATGAAGGTGGGTGAGAAAGAGGGGACACTCAGGAAATATCCACTGACAAACATGAGCTGCCTTACTCAAAGCCATCTGATAGACTGTCCTCTTCTTCTCTGTAACTTGTGAGGATTCGAATTCTAGGAGAAAAGAAACTCAGAATAAGCCGAGTAAGTGACTGAGCGTTGAGTGCCAAGTCATTTTGGACAGGCATAAATACAATGCCTTAAGCGAGAGTGTACCAGAGCATACCTGATTTTTTTTTCCAAGGGGTAGCAGCTGGAAGGAGGACAAAAGGAGACTTAAGTTTTGGCAGGAGTGAAAGTGCGATAGCGTTGTTACAGTGAATACTAATCATATTTTCCCTGGAGCCTGACAAACTGAGTCACCTCACCAGGCTTTTCGATCTTCGATGTAAAAGAATGTACATCACACCCACGCTTTAAGACAGCTGAGGCATGTACACTTATGTTACAGTAAATATGCTGCGCACACATACAGTATGCTACTTGCTGTTACTCTCTCTTAACACATTCGAAAACGCACACACACAAATGTGGAATTAGTCTGAAGCTGACTCCCACCTCTCTCCACTGTTAAATGGTTAAGATCCCGCCAGCGGTACAGTGAGGACAAAGGAGACAAAGAAGAGACAGAGTTAGTGGTTAAATCAGTGAACAGTGAAGGGACAAGTCCATGCGGGAATTTAAAATGACCCTTTAGTGTTTGCATCCACTGGCGTGAGTGAGCACGTGTGTGTGTGGACTTAGCAGGGACCATACGTTCATAATGTGCAGTTTATTGAGTTTAATCAAACAGAACGTGAATTTTAATGTCCAATGGTTAAACCAAGCATGAAAGGGTTTTGGGCTTGTGTTCAGTTCATCTCTTATTTACAACAGCACTGCATAAATCCTTTCAAAAATAAGCCATAGTTGTGTCAAAACACATGTTGGGAAAACAACAATTTGTGGACTTATGCGCACCGCAGGATCATTTCCATTTTAATGTCCTTGTTATCTTGCAGCATGACTTCTAGGTGAACTGGGACACTGCACCAGTCACAGAGGTGAGATAGTTTAATAGGCGTCACAGCTAAATGAATTCTAATGTATTAGAATAAGCATATGGCAGCACCTGACATGGCTTCATCACACATCGTGCTCCTCTCACCTTGATCCAGGAGGCAAAAGCAAAGAGGATCTAAGTTATAAGGGGTCTGACTGCAAATTAAGCACCCGCATCTCAAGGGACCTGGGATATTTGTTCATAAATGCACTTTATATTCAGTCAAACTGAGTTTTCAATTCAAAACCTTTAGCGTTATGTGCTGCATATAGTGTGGCTGAGATTTTTGAGGATGCTACTGATTTTCAGCTGATAGTAATTTGTTTTAACATAAACACATAATATAACAAAACAATATTGATCCAGATCCCTTGAATTCGTTTTTTTATTGTGCCCAAAATGCATACTAAGCTCGATGTTTCACAGTTGATAAATTAACTAATAAATGCTCTCTGCTAGACAAGCTATGCATGTTAAACCTTTACTGCAATGTTTTGTTACTTATTGAACAACATGTACACCGATTTGATGCATCCGCAATAAGCTAATATCAGCCGGGATGATTTAGCTCTATTCTCGTGGCACATTTTCTCAAAATAATGACCACATTTTCTGTAAAAGTCATGGCTTCCCTCTGCAGAGAATGTAGCATTTTGCCTCATTTGGGATAGAGGAAGAGCACCTTCGTGTTTTTTTGTCATACAGCAGATGTTTCTTCCAGTTGCGACACAGTATTGCAAAATGTAAAATGGTTTTATTTGTTCATCAGTGTCTCAAAATGAATGTGGTTATTGATTGACATCTGATGTCTTTAAGTTTGTTGGAGTGCTACTCACTGTATAAAGATATCGCATTCAAAACCACTGCATACACACAGTGCGAGTGGTAAGATAATAGGGTATATAGTGAGCACTTGTGGCAGTAGGGAGGTGGGTTGGGGGTTCAGGAAAGTGGTACCCGTGTTTCAAACTGGGTGCTCATGCTTTATCAGGTGAGGTCACACCACAGAGAGAAGGCAGGTGAGGGGAGGAGACGGGGGAGGAATAAAGCAAAGGGCTGATTTCTACACTCAGGATAAACTTTAGTGGGATCCTGACTAACAGCAGGGCAGGGCTCAGTAAATTCCATTGTTTACGGGTTTGGGTTTTGAGTTTAAGTCCTTGTTTGTAAGAGGACGTACTGAACTCAGCCCTGAAACCAGCTGATGAAGCCCTGCAGATTCCCCTCTCCTCCAGCCGCTCCACATGTCATCACCTTTCATATATCATCAGTCGCTCACTGGGCATGCTCAGAACCCCCAATGACAGCTGCAGCTACAGTGACAAATACCAGAAATGTTTAGAAGATATAACCCAATCACCAATAAAACATTGGCCAGTGTTCTGATCTGCAAATGGGGGCGTTGACCCTCACAATGAACTCTCCTCCCACTATTTTGCCTCAAATAGAGATGGCATAAGCATAGCCACACATAACGCTGTTACCATAGCAACAGACCTGGAACAAAGTTGTTGTTTTTTCTCAAAAATTACTCATCTCAATAATTTTATCCTGAGTGTGATTTTCTTCCAAAGACGTTTTCAAAAAGATAAAAGATATCAACAAAAAGAGACATATTTTGCAACTTGCTCACTAATAAAGGAAGACCAGACACTTGCCAGTGATGTTAGTGGCACCCGGAAAACTCTTCTCAGGTGACGCCCCTTCCCCTGCAGCGTTACCTTGGCAACAAATACTTGCCGAGTGTCTGTGAGTGTGTGAGTGTGTGAGTGTGGAGTAGAGGGGCTGGTAGACTGCCCTGTGGGTGCTGGGGTTAAAGCTGTGGGCGGGCCAGGGAACAGTGGGGGGTGCAGGGGGGTAAGAGGTAAGAGAGGCAGTGAGAGAGGGATCACAGGGTGGATGGCGGCACTTTTTCTGGGTGGGGTTACCTGTAGTGGGGGTGCTGGAAGTGACAGTGTGGAACCTCTGAAAGAACAGTGAAATGCATTGAGACCGTCATCCACGGCGGAAGCCAATCTTCTTTTTTCTTTTCCTCGCTTTTCTGTCATTGGGTAACTACACTATCTTCCTCTCTACTTTCTTGATGTCTAAATTTAGCCCCCGCTCAACCCCTCTTCACACTTTCAGCATCTTTAGCAACCCCCAACACTCGTTTCACACTGTTTCTATCCTTCCTCATCACCTCAACCTGTTTCACCCAATGACTTTTTTTCTCTCTCCCTCTTCACCTTTAAAATACTCTCCTTATTTGCCTACATCTCCCTGTCTGGTCTTCATTCTTTGTAATCCTTCTCTCCTCACCATCCAAAAGTTTATCTAAGCCTGTTTCTTACCCATCTCCTCCAGTTCTGACGTCATGGATTTGGATCGTAGGGCGATAGCCGGAGTGCTCAGCCTCTTACTCTGCTGGGGGACTGGAGGGAAGGGAGCGGACAAAGGCAGCAGTGGTCAGTCAAGCTGCTCAAGGGCAAGGTTCAGTTACCACCAACAACCAGCTACAGCAGCACCCCAGGGTGCGGTAGAGAGGCTCTTACTTTTCTTCCTCGAACCCTCTTCCATGTCGGGGTTACGGGTTACCATGACAACCTTGACCATGAGGCTGTTGCCACCTTGCCGGATCATGTTGACGACCTGTCGGTGACCAACCTTCACCACATTCTGACCATTGACCTGAGACAGACAGGGAGAGAGAGGGACAAACACTTATTGATTTTAATAGTTCAACTTATTGCCATTTTTGGCATCTTTTCTCAATTACATTTACGTTCTTATTTATGTCAATAAAGCAGACGGAAGTGAAAACTGACAGTAAAAGAGTACTAAAAGTAGCTCAGAGTTCTTGGATATTAATATCAGTCAAACTTTATTTATAAAAACAAATGTCAAAATTTATGAAGTAGGTCAACAATTACTAATTACAAATGCTTACTTTTTAGAGTTTTTGCAGGCTGTTAGACGTAAGTCTCAAAAACTCGAAACAGCTTTCAATGTAATTTGGGGGGTAGTGAAACCTTGGGCCACAGAACTAAACATTTCTTTTTGGTGCAGATTTTGATCTACATGTGAATAAAATGAAACATTTTGAACAGAAACTTTTGAGGAAAACTCAGATCCAGGTACAGATTAACCATTTTATAAAATTCCATATTAAAGATATTGTACATTTTTCCATTCTCGAATTGCTGTCAAGTTCTGTGTAAGTTCAGACACCTCTACAGAAAATCTGTCAGCGCTTTCATTTCCATCCCATAATGCAGTGGTAAATCATGGCAGTACTTCTATCAGGAAATCCCCCATCCTGAGACCGGCTCTCCAGGCGACGCCTCCCTCGTCCACAGACTCCAGGTACTGCAGGGCTGGAAAGGCCGGAGTGGGAGTGAACTCCTCAATAGGAGTCTGAGCTGGAGAAACCATGAAAATATGAGATCATATTAGCATTGCATGTAATACAACATGTGATGTATGATGAGAACCAACATACCAATCAATGAGTGAGTGACTGCAAGGCAACATCCTGTTTGTTTATTTCACATTTCTTACCTTTGGCCCCTCTCAGCACAAAGCCAAAACCCTCGCTGTCTTTTTTCTGCAGGAGCACCGTCTTCTCCTTGATTATATAGTCACTAACGGAGAGGACACAGATGAGAGAGTTACAAATAACACAAGACAAAAAATCAAAGACAGAAGACAAGGGGGCCATGTGCTGAACAACCTTGCATGTCTAAATTTACCCTCTGCCTTAATCAATGGAGATGAAAAGTTCATGAATCACAACATTTACCTTGCCAGTGTTACTTTTCCCTTCCCACCCACACCACTCCTCTTCTCTGATGTCTGGATCCTACTTCCTGTGTCTCTCTCTGATGACATCACCACCACTACAAGGCAGAAACTCATTTCAACCGTATATTAAAACTGAATCCCCTCTGTGTATATATGGGTATTTATGTTTAACTGTACATGCATATACTTAGTAATGAATGTGTTTCTTTTGTATTTTGCTTATTTGTCCATTACTTTACTTGAAATGACTTCTGTTCCCATTTATGCTTTTTCTCAGGTTTGATTGCTAAGAACAGCAATATTTCCCTTTCCTCTCTATCATTTAGACATGATTAAAGTCTTTCTGTAAAAAGCAGGAGTAAAAAGTGTATTGGCTTTGTCTGTTTTAAATTATATGTTATAAAAATCTGATCTCGGTGAGGACAGCAAATAATAATAAAATAATAAATAAATAGGCGATTCATTGATCTAACGTGATGGCGATGGTACAGTTTATTTGATTCCTATTTTTTGTGTAGAAGTGATCTTTACAACAATGTGTTAAGGTTATAGTATGTCTGTGGAAAACCTAATTTGACAAAAATCTATGTATTATTTTGTTTTATAATAAACTAAGTAGTAATGTTGATGAAATGGAAACAATACATATTTCAGAGTGGTCGAATGTAAAAACTGAATTTTGATTTTAAGAATATTGCAGATTTAATTTAACACTCCTGCCAGTACCATCAGACTTCATCAGTTAAACTCCGACCACCATTGTTCTAAGTTGCTATGCTTCACTTTGCTCTATGTTATGTTATGTCATAGCATGTTGTTATGCCATGTACAGTATGACTTGTGCTGATTGTTGCCTCAGCAACATCTGAACTGGACGTAGGGAAACAGTCTTAGGTAGGTCCACACCAGAGCCATGCCATGTAAAAGTATACTAGTAGTCACTGACAGCAGAGACCAGGCGCTGCATGCTCACATGTGGAGCCTGTATAGTAGAGTATACTTTCTGTTCTGTCCCGTGGCGCAAACTGATGGGAAAAATGCAACAATTGAAAGCAATCTACACTGCTCAGATGATTTTATTTAAGTAACTGTTCAACAGAGGATGGAGGACACTGAATTTCTGTACTGCAATACATTATCAACTACTGGTAAATATTAGATTTCGATATAGAACTTCAAAATTAATGAGAGAATTTCAGACAATTGAACCAGGACCCAGGATTGCTGAAGGGACATGTTTGATGAACAGGTACAACTACTACCATATGTGTTAGAATAGTCTAGGAGATGCATGAAAGTGAGCAGGCAGGTGCAGAGGCCAGCTGAGGCTGTAGTCAGGGATGGTGCAAGTTGGCCAAGAGCTGAGCTCTAGTCGAGGAGAGGAGGAGTGGAGCCTGTCTGAAAGTCCACTGAGCAAGGCAGCGTCACATTTCAAGACATTATGGCTAAGGGCTTCAAAAACTGCATTATTGGTTTTGATTTGATTGATTGGAACATCAGATTATGGAATATGGATCAGTGCACTGGTGATGGCAATACAATATTTGATGAATTAATTAGTCAGGATCAGCACCTGAAACCGCTATTGGATCGGATCGATCCCAACTCTAATGTGTGGCTGTCGTAAGCCTATAATGAGCCCAAACGTTTCATTTGGCCCGAATGAAATGACTGATGAGTGACTGAGTGATCGCAGGCAGTGGTTGAAATGGGTTTTTCTTAGAAAAGGTGGCTGGGATCTCCCTCAGAGATAGGGTGAGAAGCTCAGTCATCCGAGAGAAGCTCGGAGTACAGCCGCTGCTCCTTTGCGTGGAAAAGAGCCAGTTGAGGTGGTCTCTAGTAAGGATGCCCCCTGGGCGCCTCCCGAGGGAGGTGTTCCTGGCACGTCCAACTGGGAGGAGACCACGGGGTAGACCCAGGACCAGGTGGGGAGATTATAACTCCACACTGGCCTGGGAACGCCTCGGGATCCCCCAGTCAGAGCTGGCTGATGTGGCCCGGGAAAGGGAGGTGTGGGGACCCCTGCTGGATCTGTTGCCCCCGCGACCCGACTTCGGATAAGTGGATGACGATGAGATGAGATGAGAAATGACTTGACAGGGTACCTGCATGGACTAACAGCACAAAACACATCCTCTGATCCTCTGAAGTGAGCAGTAGCTATGAGCTAATGATAACATTATGCTTATGACAGTTATTTTGCTAAAAAGTGAGATTATCAATCAGCTGTTGTATACAGAACAAAGGGGATTATGGACTTCTCCTTCTGCAGTAGTCAGGGGGTGGTCAAATGTTACACACCCTGCCTTTAAAGTCTTTAAAGTCACTCCCCCAAAACACAATGGACATGCACTGCCTTGCTTCTGCTGGAGGACATGTCCATGATAGTGATAAAAAGACCAGCTATCGTCGCCACAGGGAGAGTGGGTCGTCCCTCAATCAGAAGGTCGGTGGTTCAATCCCCAGCTCCGACGGGGAAGCATGTCGAAGTGTCCTTGGGCAAGACACTGAGCCCCCACTTGCTCCTGAAGCAGCTTAAGTGTGTGAAAGAATAGTCTCCAACTTAGATTCCTCCTGAATGAATGATGTGTGAATGGGTGATGAGGATGTGATGTAAAAGCGCTTTGAGTGGTCGAAATGACTAGAAAGGTGCTAAACAAATTCAGAGCATTTACCATTTACCATACTGTACACAATTACTGACTGACAGCCTCTCTCAGCTTTTCAGTCAATCAAATAATTACCACAATCACATAAACACAAGCAAAATAGCCATTCCTAAGGTAATGTTACTTTAAGATCATAGTAACTGCTCACTCGGCTCATGCTAATCGCTTACTTTTATTGCGCCACACAAATTTGAGAGCTGCAGCTCTCTCTTGTTCTTCGGCTCAATGGGTTTGTGCTTTGTGCTGGGTAACTCATGACAGTCTGTCAATGAGTCACGATTCAAATTTGCAAACCCACTGTATTTGCCATCCTTGCGCAATTAGCTAGCTAGCTTTAGTCCTGTGGAAGACTCCGCTCATGTGCAATGACTGCACTTGCAAAGTGCACGCAGGTTGGCAGCTATGTATAAGTAGACAAGTAGGTTGGTCGTTCAGTTGTTTGTTTTAGGCCAAATACAATGATTGGACAAGCTTATGACAGGCATGTGACAGCCACAGATACTGGATTGTTTTTCTTTTTTTTTGTCAAACTATTTCATTCTTTGATTGCTTTTGGGCCATTATAAGAATTTCAACAAAAATGCCTTTAAAATACCCTGCCTTTAAGTACATTTTGCAGGTCCCTCTACTTACTTATGTTTGATTTTCAATACAGGACTTTGTAATGGAGTAATTTTACATTGCTGTAATGGTATTTCTTTGTATAGGATCAGAGCACCGTAGCAGACAAGACTGGTCTGTAAATTCACACCGTTTGGCTGACTTATTAGTGACTTAAAAACAGCTACCAACATGCAAATTGTCCCTGTCCATTAAATGCTAGAGAAGGTGTTGAAAATATAATTAAAACATGTACCGTAATTTCCGGACTATAAGCCGCTACTTTTTTCACACGCTTTGAACCCTGTGGCCTAAACAATGATGCGGCTAATTTATAGATTTTTACGGGCTAACGGCCTCCAGGGGGCGTTCTAGCAGGAAGTGCAAGAGCGAGACAGACAGATGGAAGAGATAATGCACCAAGGAAGATGCTAGTTTGATTGTGTTTTGAACAGTTATTTTGCACTTCACGCACACACCCTCATCATGGAAAACACACTGAAGAAGACGACTTCAGTGGTTTTAGTGCACAGGAGGAAGATGAAGATAGCGGTCAATGACTTTTCTGGTAGGCTACGGTATTTTTTATTTTTTTAACCAACCGTGTTACTGCCGTTTTACTGTCGTTTTACTGCTGTGTTACAGGCACTGTTCGGAAAAAAAGCATTTATTTAATTAAAAATTAAACAAATCTTTCTGTGTAGCATCTTTCTGTGTAAATATCTCATGTTACAACGTGGACACTTGCGGTTTATAGACAAGTGCGGCCTATATATGTACACTTTTTTTTTCTTCTTAAATTTAGTGGGTGCAGCTTATATTCAGGTACGCTCAATAGTCCGGAAATTACGGTATATGTTTTTTTCAGTTGTGTTGTATATGCCACCGACAACAGGCTTATATCTATGGAGAGCTGATTAGATCATCATTTGTCTCCCTTTCCCTGCTCCTCCATGTTCTATACCCTACTTAGAATTCAATTCAAGGGAGTCAAATAGTTTTAATGGCTTACTATTAATATGTCTCAAGAATTTCAACTTTTTAAAAAAGATTTAAATCTACATTTGTGTAAATAATGTTTTGACAGCAGAATAAAAGTATTTATAAGATATTCAATGTTTTTGTCCTGCATAGAAATTCCAAAAGTATTTTCACTATATTTTAAAGTTGAGATTTTGTTTTCTGAGCACTTTTAAACTTTTGTATTCAATAAAGTGGGGAACAAAGCTGATTAAAAAAATTCACTTTTCCTTACATTTCTCTGGTGTTCAGATATGCACACCAAAGAATAAATGGCAGTGAGCAGCAGGGGTCCTAGAATGGCTTCCGCTGGCACATCTGCATTCATACACACCAGCTACAAATATTAAACCCTTTAAAAATAGGTATAAAATATCAAACAGCAAAAAGAAAGAAAAGTAATAAAGACTTAATCTGCTTTCCATATATCTTGTCCAACGAGCTTTAGAGGTCAGATATCTCACAGACATGGACACTCAACCACTTCAGTCAAAACCACTTTGGTGTAAGAAACAGTAGGACTGCTGGCCTCTAACCGACACTCTCATGAATGGAAAGACCAACTGAACAGCCATTCATCCAGTCAGTGAGTCAGAGAGGTATATATACCGTGTCAGCTGTAACATACTGTAACCACATGCTGATAATCCCATCGTGCACCAAAATAGTCCCAGCCCACTCCATCTGTTCATCCCTCTCTCTTTCTGTCTTTTCTTCTTTCTATATATTTCCATGCTGATGGCCGGACTACTTCATCTCTATACTGGCTTCCCTCCCTTGTTCTCCAAACTTCTACTCATTTTTTTCTAATCACATTTCCCCCTAATGATCTTTTTCACTCAGTCTATTGAGTGCATGATGCTCTCCACAGGCTGTGAGAGGCTCTCTGTCTCTGCCAAGGCTCCGTCTCTTTGTTATTCTTGTCCTCCTCTGTTCATCTCTGCTGCCCAGCCCAGACCTCAAACGCTCTGAGGGACCAAATGAATGAATGAGCACATACTGTACATACCGACACAATCAAACAAATCTCAAAGTAGGAGTGAGTAATGGAAGTAGATTACTGTAGGGAATTAGACCTGTGTAAACATGCAAATACACACATCGTATCCCCCCGTAGCTGTTAGCCTGCCCTGTCCCTACAGCCAACACAAGCAACAAGTCACTCCATGGAAATTTGAACATATCACTTATCCACCAACAGCAGATCATATTTTTGCACTTCGTCCCCTTCAGATGTTGAGTAGTTGCATGGGCAGTAGTTCTGCCAAATATAAATATAATGGATTACTGCTGCAGTATTAAGTCTTATGCAACCTTTATTGAAGGGACTGGATGGTTAAATGCCTTACATACAACTATTACATCGATCACAGGGTCAAATGACGACCTCTAAAGTAATTGTCGGGACTTTTTTATTTAGAAAACAGTGCCTTAGAAGGGCCTTACAACCAGCTACTGCTGTTTCAACCAGCTATATTAACTAATTAGAATGACAAAACATTATGAGATGTGAAAACAAAGCAGCAGAAATCCAGCATATGCCTGATCAGAACTTTGAGGACCACTGCATGGATGCACTCAGAGCCTTTTAGCATAGCCATCAATCACTGAGAACAAAATGACACTCGCAAAGCCAAGTCATTCGTGAAGTGTGAACAAATAATTATGGCAACTGTTCTCCAAAGAATTGGTCAGTGAAAGATGTGTCAGATTACAACTGTCATGTTTATGTTGTACTACTTAGCCTACATTCTCTCACGGCATTTGGATGTGTTTGTGAGTCCATTCAGAGTTGCATACAAAGCAATGATCACTTGAATCTCATCCAACCAGCTCCTACCACTAACTCGGGCTTTGCTGTCCTAAAGGATGTCATCAACTTTAAGTGTCATTAGCTGTGTCCCAGTTCAGTGGCGAGATCCTCTGAAGTCTGAATAGCTAGACCGAAAGCTCCTCCAAATGCAGCTGGGAAATGCAGCCTACATTTACTCACAACTAGTGCATCCTCAGATTCCCCCTTTGTCCCCAAATCCACTGTGTGCTGGAAAACTGTTTAATAGAAGGTTTAGGCAATAGGTGTAGGTGTACAGCATCGAAGCCAGGCATAAACTATACTGCCTGACCATGTTGTTGATGACAAGGTGAAATAGAAAAGCTTAAATTCTAACACTATTTGCAAGGTGTCCATAATGTGCTTGTTAGACTTGTAATGCAACTCTGGGTATCATTAAACCATCACTCATACTTACAGTTTGTTGAGTGTTACTGAGCAATTTCCTTGTGACAAACTTTGAAGCTTTGTTTCTTTAAAAGTTGACACCTGCACACACCATTATTTTTGTTCTAGCATCTTATTTAGACGTCAGAGCAGGTTCAGCCCTGCAGGTCCACCTTTGTGGAAGACATCCTTCAAAGGATCCAGCCACTGAACTGGGACTCAACCACAGTGTCACTCAGTGTTGCCTCCACTGCTGACCCAGTGTTGTCACCGCTATCCTAGATACAAGCGTCTGAGCTGGACAATCCAGCACATCGTACATTGTGTCTCATACTGCATGTAAGAAGCTAAGACATTAAACAGGTTTGGCCAAGCGGGCTTCCATAGAGGTGTCAGAAAGAAGTTGGAACTTGTCATGCATGCTGCATCGTTAAAACTCCCTCACCATTCGCTGTTTCCAATTTGTCAGCAGTCTCCCTCTCTGTCTTACACACACACACACACACACACACACCACACTGGTAAACATACAGAAACACGCCGCACATCACACAGGAAACAAGAACACATGCAATCAACCAGCCAACACAGGAAGAGAAAGTAGTCTGTTAGACATTTATGTTTTTGATGGACAACAGCAAACACACCATCCATTCCCACACACGTACACACACACACACACACACACACATGAATGCATGCACACAAACAAACACGCAATCAATCTGCACATCAGTAAAAGCAGCGAGCATCACTTGTGCTGGTGCAGCATTGCTAGAGGACGATTGTTCAGAGAGCGATTCAAAGCAGAGAGGAAGAAAACGGCACACACACATGTTCGTACAGTGAAGCACAGAGCGGCTCCTCTGCTCATACACTGGGCTGTGCAGCAGCAGCTCTTGTCTGTCATTACACAGATACACACACACGCACGCACGCGCACACACACACACACACACACACACACACACACACACTCACATTCATATTGACTCACTGAATCAAACACATCCGCCTGCAAGCATGCATTGCAACATCTGTCAATCTATCGATCCTGCCCTGCCATCCATGATGTCCACATGCATGCATCCCTTCCTCCGCCCCCCCTCATCTCCCCCGGCAACTGAAGGGAGAGAGGGAGAGAGAGAGAGGGAGGGGAGGGTAGGGGGGTATAAAAAACCATGGCAGGTACCTGTAAATGAACCAGACGCTCCTATTCACAGGGCCGAGCGACGGCCAGGAAGAAGAGAGGGAGAGGGAGAGGGAGAGATCCTCCTCGCCGCATACCCCCATCGCCATTTCCTCCCCTCCCTCTCCTCCTCCTCCTTCTCCTGCTCCTTCTCCTTCTCGTCTTCCAGCGAGACAGCAGCGAGCGCGAGCCGCGAGAGAGGAGGAGGAGGAGAGGAGGAAGAGGAGAGAGAGATGGAAGAAGGGAAAGGGAGAGGGCCGAGCTTTTCCAGCCCCTTCATACTTAAGACAGAGAGAGAGGTGGAATGGGAGAGAGAGAGAGAGAGAAAGAGAGAGAGAGATGAAGATGGTTCATTGTGACTGCGACACAGGGAGAGAGAGAGAGAGAGAGAGAGTTGGAGAGAGAAGAGGAGCAGGGGCAGAGGGAGGGGGAATAAGGTGGCTTAAAAAGGGGAGAGAGAAATGAGGTAATTTAGAGAGAGAGTGAGAGGTGATTGGGTTTCTTGGCAGGAGGCGTCATACACAAACACACACACACAGTCCAAACATGCATGCACCCATGCAATCAACTCATACACACCCACCATCGCCACATATACTCACTACACTGTTTATCTTCTTCTTCTTCCTTCCTCCTCTACCCCTTCATCTATTTCTCATCACTCCTCCAATTCCTATGGTTTATATATATAGCATTCACTCTATCACTGTCATGAATTCCCATTCATAAAAACAGATGCGATGGAGGTAAGTCTTGTTAGTCAGTCCTATGTGAAATAATGAATTCAGAGGGAATGATCAGAAGGTCTTGAAGTTTAAATGACTGAACAGGGACCTTCAGTATCAGGGGGCATGATGATAAAAGACAAGTCAGATTATTTCTATGTAATATAACAAAGAGGAACGCTCTCAGAAGCCAGTTTGATTGTATTTGTGGAAGAATAAATCTGACTTTGTGCAGATCCTTCTGGAGCCTCTGCTGCTGTCCTTTCCCTGCTGTTACTGACCCTGCATGCCTTTAAATCACACTTAACTAATCTCACCCTCCCACTTTTTATCTTGCTTTGTCTCCAACCTCTGACACACACACACACACACACACACACACACACACACACACACACACACACACACATGCACACATGCACACACACAGACTATCCCGCACATTTGCTGTAAACAAAGCATGAATGAGAGGGTAGAGCAAGGGAAAGAAGGGGGGGTGCATTGACACAGACAGGAAGAGGGGAGAGGACAGAGAAACAGCTGGCGGGTGAGTGGCGGAAGGAGGAAGAGGAGGAGGAGAAGGAGAGAGAGCGAGAGCAAGAGAGGGAGAGAGAGAGGTACAGATACTCTCAAATAGGCACTCACATCATCTCTTAGTCAGAGCCTCCTTCCACGTATGTCGAAGCTGTCCTCTATCGACTTGCCCTCCCTCCCTCCTTCCTTCCCCCTCTCGGTCTCTCTCTCTCTTGCGTCCCTCCTGCATTCGAGGACGATCACAGCTCTTGTCCCCTCTCTTCTCACATCTCTGCCTTTTTGTTTCTCTCCCTGCATGTCAGGCTATACCGCTGCGATGCTGTGTACAGTATGTGTGTTTGTGTGTGCATGCATGTGTGATGAGAGAGGGAGAGAGAAAGAGAGGGCATGAAGGCAAGAGCGAGAGAGGGAGAGAGAGGTGGGGGAGGGAGCAGGGGTGCAAACGTTGACGGAGGGTCCACATGATTGTGTTTTTATGTGTATCTGCATGTCTCCCTAACGTTTTCCTGTATTACTGTATGTGTGTGTGTGTGTATCTGTGTATCTATCATACAATGGCCGAACCTGAACACACACTCTTTGATACTGTTATTTGAGCTTGACACTTCTCTGGATCTTCTGTTGAGGTGATGTGTTGACACATGAGTGGGTAAAACTCTCCTGTTGTCTATTGCAAATTTCAGCCAAAAAGTCAAGTAACGTGAAGTTATGTTTGAGAAACATGGAAAATCACATCAAAGGACTTTTATGCTTTTATGCATGTGTCTCACAAAAACCACACAAGAAACCACCACGGCAGTGATTAGCTGGGGATTTTGCTTCTCTTTTCCTTACACAATGTGTGCTCACTTGTTCTTATTTGACTGGGAGAGGAGCAGCTGATTTCTCAGCATCATCATCAAAATCAGCCATTCAGAATGAAGACTAATAAGAATTTTTAACTTCTTTTCAAACATCATGGACAAGTGGTCAATGTCAGTGTACAGTATTTACAGCTTTGGTTTTCTAAATGTTTTTAAAATGTATTTTCTTAGGCTGCGGAGTATTGAGCTTTCTTGGCCACCATAGTCGACTGGCTGATGACCTTGTTTTACTAAAGGAGGTCACATCTAACAACCAATGATTAATAGCTAAATTGCCACAATAAGTCAACATTTTCCTTTCTTTCATTAATTGAATGCTGCTCACTGCAGAACCAGATTTGTTGAATATATGAACTGTGGTGAGGTTTGATAGTATAGTAAATATTCCAGCATGCCCTGACTGACTAGAATTATACCTTTATACAGGTGGGGAATATCAATCCAACTATCCAAGGACCAAAAAAAGTCGGTGATGGTTGGAGGAGGAAGGGCAGAAGGGAGGAATGATGTAAAGTAGTTTGGAAGGGCATGGCAGAAGCTCTCCATTTGTTTATCATCTGTCACAGCTGGTTCCCAAGTCATCATACCCCTCACTCCTTTTATTCTTGTTAATATAATCGCTACACCACATTATCAAGTTAAAGCAGTTCATCTTACTGACTGCTGGCTTTCACTTATCACGCCTTGTTATAATGTCACGGTTTGTCCGCTGCTGTAAACATCAAGCTACAAAATATATCCAGCTGTCAATAACGGGCTGTAGGTGGGCCAGAGGTTGAGGATCACAAGGTGACAGATAAGATGTCTCAGTTTATTAGTGATGGACCAACACATGGGGTTAATGGGAGGTATTTATCAAAAAACTGGACATACGCCTATCAGTCTTGTTCCTTTCCAAGTTCTTCCATTGTGACCTTGCCTCAATGTGAGACTATGTAACTTTTGAAAGAAGAATTAACACATTCTTTTACCACATGCTGCTAGAGCCTTACATGGTCTGGTATGACCGGCAACTGGCTAATGTTAGCAAACTTTAGGTAGATGTTATTCTTCAATGGTCATTACTGAGCCAGTTCATTGGCTTTATTACTTTTCTACACTTACTTAATGATTGAGACACAAATTTTGACTGGATGGAAATGAAAATACAGATCACGCTCCTCATTAGGTTTCACTGTCTGGGAACCATTCATGGCTATAAAGAATATGGTGAAGGCAATCCATCCAATAGTTTTTAATATACTACAGCTTGGTCCAAGTGGTGAACTGTTAACAGTCAACTGGACCTTCCTGATAAAACACTAATGAATATCATACGAGCCTTGAAAATTCATAATTTGCTCGCTTTGGTCTTCAGAGACAGAATGAACAAAGTTAAAACAGGGCAAAGGGGCATCCTTCTTCAAGCCTTTCCCTACCCCGCTGAGGCCCCATGCTGCTTGCACACAAAAAAGATGCATATGTCTCTTTTCACCCATTTGTAAACAGATAATGTGTTTCTTCATTCATCCAAGCTCTTCATCCCCCTCTCCATCCCTTCTCTCCCTTTAGAGTGCCCTTCACTGTCTGACCTCCAGATGGAGACACCACAGGGGAGAGAGGGTGATAGAAAGAAAATTAAAAAGTACAGGGGGTTAGCAATACAGAGATGAATAGAAAGCGAGGGAGGGATGTAGAGATGGTCAGGAGATGTGGCCAAATATAGAGGGATGAAAGGAAGGATAGGTGAGATATTACATGTAGTGATAAAGGCTGTGAAAGTAGGCCCATGTGAGGGTGGCTCTGAGTCAGCCATGCCTGCCTGCCTGCCTGCCTGCCTGCCTGCCTGCCTGCCTGCCTGCCTGCCTGCTTGGCCAAACAAACAGTCTCGGTCTCTGTCTATGCTGCAGTCCACAGCTTTAATTATCCATGATGTGTGTGTTAGCGTGTGTGTACAAACATATGTGTGTGAGTTTGCATGGCTAAGTGCGTCGTTTGCATGAAATGTCACTGTTGATGAACAGCATGTTAATAATAAATAACTGTGTGCATGTGCGAGCAAGAAAAAACAGTTAGAGAGAGATATATATAGGGAAAGGACAACATGGAAAACAGCAGGCCTGAAAGAGAAAGCAGAGGAATGATAAAGAATGATGATGAGAGAGAGAGAGAATGAAAACGAGGGAAATAGAGAGGCAGAAGGCGGGATTTCATGTAAATAATACATGTGATTGATAATGGCTTTATTTCTGTGTAAATAATTCTCCCTTTGCTCAGTCCAAGCCATGGACACTGAAATGAGTTTGCCTCAAAGCGACGTTGCGCTCTCCATGATGCAGATGCAAGGCATTAAATAGAATGACATTATATTAGGCCGAGTTAATGAGGAGAAGCCACACGCCCAAAAGTCAATACAGGAGAGTTTTCCCCACTCATGTGTCAACAGATCACCTTCCACAGAATATCCAGCAAAGTTTCACTTCCAAGTATATGCTCAAAAAGCTGAATATGAAAGGTTTTCTGGTAATGTTTCTGTGCTGATGGAGTCGCAGTGGGTGGATGACTGCCTGTACCAGCACAACAAGCATAATGACCTTGTATTAAAAGTTAAAGATCTCAGCAGCTGTTCTAAGATTATTTGAGGTTAGTTCCATGACGCAGTGTTACATATGGATCAGTTCAGACAGTTTGATCATCAAGGGCAGTAATGATGACTGGGTGATTGTGTAACATTGGTCAACAGAAATGTCAGACTTAGCCATGGGAGTGGTCTGATAGCACCTTCGGCCTTCACCGACAAGTTCTGCCCACCTACAAACTGCAGCCTGGAAAAGCGGCTTTGCACCTCAGAGCCAAAAGGCAGACGTACGCAGGAAAGAATTCTCTCTACTCTAAAATCACAAAAATGACAAAAATCTTCCTGTCTGCTCAGGTTAAATTCAGCAAATCCAGCAAGTCAAAACACGACTGGTAAACCTGTGCCTTGAGGATGACTCCAGCATGAAAGCAGGCGGATCAGCTTCTAGACCTGAGGCAGTGAACCCTCACACATCATCATCATGCCGCATGAATCACTCACAACACATCACATCACACAAATCAAAGCACCACTGGAACGTATGAATCACTGCGTGATTCATCTTATCTGGATAGATGTGTACAGTATGTTAGCGTACAAACACGTCCCCTCTCAACATGTGCTGTGTGTCTAAACATTGGAGCACAAGGGTCAGAATGAAAAGGTTGTCAGTGTGACTTGCAGCACCCCCTTGGAGGATGGACAAGTTAGATCATGCTCTTTAGCAAGGCACTAAACCTTTTCTTGCCTCAGTAGAGCTATACTGTCGCCAATGGTAGAAAACTCAGGTCCCAGTGTCACACCAAACAGGCACTGAAGCATCCAAATGTCTCTTTTGGCAGCCCATGTGCCCCAAAGCGCCCTTGTGTTCCACTCAAATACCCCTCTGGTGTGACCCTGTCCTTCTAACCCTGTGAGCTGAGGCCAGGGCCACTCATGCACTTTTACCCCTGCTGCAGGCCACTGCCTCTTTGGATAAAACCGATAGTTGTTCTGTTTTCTGTACATCGATGACGGCTAACGACAAGGCAGCTCTTACCTGGGAGCGTCAAAGCTGTCATAGGATCCCACAGTGTAATGGCGGAACAGCCTTTTGGCTCGTTCTCCACGGCTCTCTGAAACAAAACAAAAAAATCACAGGGACATCAGCATGGTCGCACCTAAACAAATCTATTTGCTTGTTATACAGCAGATACTGTTCAGTTATTGTAGAACTGTTACTATAATAATATATTATCATCACAGAGAAGAGACTTTTTATGATGGCTTTTCAATCATGTTTGTCAAAAACTGTCAAAACCCAAATATTTGCTGGTTTCAGCTTCACTAATAATATTCAAAAGATTAATCAATAATTCAACTAATCCTAATGAGCTGATGCTCAAAATGCTAAATTTACTACAGAACTCATATACACCTTAAAGTGATAGTTGTGGGGAAAAGCTATGGAAAATATACTTATTTGCTTTAATGCTGAGAGCTGCATAAGAGGATTGATACCACTCTCATGTCTGTGTGGTAAATATGAAGCTACAGTCAGGAGCCGAGCATAGCAGCTTCCTTGGTTCTGTGCAAAGGTGATGAAATCAGCCAACCAGCACCTCTAAAGCTCACTAATTAATAAGTCATACCTTGTTCGTCTAATTTGTCCAAAAACTGAAGTGTAAAAAGGACACGTTGTGACTCCACGGGGGTTTGTGTGCTGGACTATTCGTTGGCACAGAACAGGGACTTCCTGACGTTTGTTGTCACCATGGTTGTCCAGGCAACCAGCAGATATTTTAGGAAGGCACTGCATCCAGCCACAAAATAGTCCACCACGTAACACTATTCCCTTAATACAATAATTTAGCAGCTTATTGTGTTTAATCTACATGGTCACATGCTAGACCAAAACCAGCATCTTAACTCATCGTCAGGCAAATGAGAAACTCCATGCTGAAAGGTGTGTTTTTCTCTAATTGAACTGATGCTTGGTGTTTATCAGGATGAGCTTGCTGAGCATGTGTGTGCTCGTCTGTGAGCGTGTGCGACTGCTGGTGATCACCTGAGCGGTTGTCTTGGCTGCGAAGCATCACTTCCTCCACACAGTCGGAGGGGAACCAGCCTGTGCGACCCCTGACCGTCCCCTCCCAGTACCCGCCCTCGCCAACACTCAACACTGGAGGGGGGTGGCAGGAAAGAGCAGCATGTCAGGAAAAGGCAACACAACGCGCACCAACACGCACACAGACAGACACCAATGAGAAATGAACACACGCAAAAAGACCAAGAACAACATATAAAGACAGAAAAGAAATCATGTAGACACACATACGGACATGCAAACCTCCTACATACTCACCAAGACATACATACCTGGCAACACCTTAGACTCACTCACAAACACACACATATTCATACCTGCAGACATTGAATACAAACATATATAGAGACCTTACACTCTTGTTAGGACAGGGCCATTTTGCAATCTCATCTGAAGACACTTGGATGTGGCCTGGGTGCTTATCTGTCTCTGAGACTGATCGCTCCCCTTTACACCTGGTGTTAACATACATCTCCTGTCAGGCTTTTTTTTGTAATTTTTCAGTGTTTGTCTATCAGCGCTATTCAACTCACTGTTTTCCCAAGAGATCCTTAAAGCAATAGTTTTTTTGGGAAAATTTGCTTTCTGGTTGCTGGCAGTGAGATGAGAAGTTTGAAAACTCTCATACCTGTCTGTCACATATAAAGCCAGACGATAAGCTTAGCTTAGCTTAGCACAATGGCTGAAAGCAAATGGAAACAGCTGGCGCAGCTCTGTGTGAAGCTAACAATTCTATTCACCAGCACTTTTAAAGCTTACTAATTAATACATGAACTGAAATGTAAAAATGTCAGCTTGTGATTTTAGGAGGGGTTATGAGCTGGTCACTCACTCCAGGCTTGAGTAAATGTGAGGGTTGCTACCAACCCTGCAGCTTTAAGATGACTAATTAATATTCTTATTTTGCATTCTGAACTTGGTCCTGACAGTTGAAACTAACCACTGTCATCAGCCGTCTGCTGTTTGTGTAAGTAGGTATTTGATTGGTAGCACGTTAGCAGTAACACCTTAATGGTGTACCTGGGCTGTGTTTGATTTGGATTATTATAGTAGCTGTAGCTGTATGATGTTGTGGTCACTGGATATTTGCCAGTGTAGTACTGGATAAATCAAATGTTTGTGTGATGCAGCATCCCGCTTCATGTCCAAAATATTTCATCACTTAACTAAATGGTGTTAGCTTAAAAGCTGTTAATTAAATCTTAACTCTGGAATTGTTAAACCCCTGCAGTCAGCACCTTATATACTGTATCATAAGGAACTATTTGGGGCTATGCCAAAGGCCTGAACAGAAAGGGACTAGTCTACTGCACATGTAACATTTTGTTAAATTTTTTTAAGGTGTCTGTGACGTTGCTATGCATGCTGCAGAATGTGCCTTTAATTCATTTTTGCAAGTATATTCATATTTTGCAAGTCAAAGCTGCCTGCGATTCATTTCATTTACCTGTTCTTGTTAAAGGGGAAAATCCACTTGCATGCACCTCTGGAGGTGGCTTGAAAGAGCTGAACATAACTGTGTCATTACAATCCAGTCATGTTAGTACCAGGTGTAAACAGCATCGCACACTGACTCCCAACCAGACAGACACTTTGAATTCACATGGAGGACAAAATGCAGGATTGTGCTTCAGGACACACACATACACAGAGTACCATGACATATAAATTCACATAGTCACCTTTGACCCTGTCTCCCTTATTGAAGCTGATTTCTCGCTCTCCCTGGGCAGTGTGTGATCGAGTAGCTACAAAGACTCGTCCTGGGACAGCACTGTAGAGGCGTCTCCGCTGGCCTGCGGTTTGTCCAGCAGTGCTGGCAGGGGGAGCCCTGGGTGGGAGGGAGCAGAGGGATGGCTAGATTATTTAAGACTGCAGGTTAAAACTCAAAAAGCTCCCCATAGGTATGGGTGACCACATTTCTAAATGTAATACTTACTTTTTTTGAGAGAGAGAGAGAGAGAAAAAGAGAGAGGAAGACAGAAGAAGCGGAAGTCTCTCAGAGTCTACTTCAGACTGGAATTTTGAGGATTTTTTAAGACTTTGTCAGCCAGTCTTTCAAACATTTGACTGAATAATACACGGTTCTTCATTAGGTCACATTTCAGTGGTTTAATTTAGGACCTTTGTAGGTCTGTGCATTCACTTTACAGACACTGAATTCTCTTTATCAACAGTAATAACTTATTACAAGTCAGACTGAGAGTTGAAAACTCCATCCTTGAAAATAAAAGACAAACATTTAACCTCATTTACAACCTTTTAAGACTTTGAGTCAGGTAATTCTCTTTTTTTTAAAAATGAAGACATCCAGCAGAAAGTCTCAAAAGTTCTTTAACGAGCCAGGATGAACCTATAGTGTTCTGCACCAAGAAAAGTGGAAGACAGGTTCTTGTTCAGCAGCATCCTGTTCTCAGCCTGTGCTGCTCACCCTCTCCGGCTCTGCCTGCTCCGGTCCTCCTTGTCCCCGATCCTCCCTCTGGACGGAGAGCGTGTCCTTGCCCCTCTGGGACTGCTGGAGCTTCGTAGTGTTCCTGTATGCTTATATCCCTGTGAGAGACACAGAGGGAGAAAGGTAAGAAAAGGTAAGATAACATCATCATTAAAATTCTGAAGAACTGTACAAGATACAATCACATATTTATACACATAGTAGAACTAACTAACTTCAATGCATTTTCTATTTTCTGTTCATTTATTGTTAACTACTGTACCTTTTTTCTCCATATCTATAATTAATTATCTCTTAATGCCATTGGCTGTGCTTTTATGAACACATGTTTACAGATGACAACATCAACATTCATCAAATGATAAATATAATGGAACGCATGTAAAAATGTCTCATACATTATGTAGTTTTATTGCATGATGTACATTTATTGGGCTGTCATGACCACTCATCCTGGATGGCTTATGGAGGAAAGCAAGATATACGTTGCTGCAATGAGTACTGTGCACCACTAGAGGTTGATAAAGGTTATTATACAGTGAGTTAGTGTACATTTATTATACAGTATTTTGTAATGGCCCTTCAAATTGTATAATTTGGTTATGAATTGTTGTGATTCAGCTCTTCAAGCCCCCACCAGTGCAGTGGAGAGATTTATTAACTTGGCATTAACCACTTCCCCAAGCTGTCAGGTTTAGAGAAAATGATGAATCTACCCATGGCTTTTTAACTGGAAGAATCAAACATCTAGAATTAAACTCAACAGAAATCCAAGTTTGGAAGCACCAAACATCACACGCTATTTTCTGGCCAACACTTGCGGACTAATTGAAGTGGATAAAACCTCCCACTTGGACACCTCCTGCATAGAAACAAAACAAGCATCCATCCCATCACCTCAGCAACGACTGCACACAGCACGACCACATGTCAGTGATTAACTGTTAATTAAAATTGCTGTTTCAATCTATATATGATGTATTACATATAGGTGGGCTAAAAAGATTACCTTTAACAACACCAAGTAATGATGCTCTGCGGACTAAGAAATCTCTGTTGTGTGTTTTGCAGCGTAATGTCAATCATACTTAAATACGAGTTAGTGAAAGTCATTCAGCACCTTCTCAGATGACGTCTAAAGGAGTCTGCAGTGTGAACTTGCGAATCGATTCCTAGTGTCTACAACATTATTTATGATATTTTTGTAATACATTAGTAGTGTGTGTAGGCTTTCATTAGGTAGTAACTGCTCAGGAGCAGAAGTAGAGAGAAGTAAACTTAAAAGCTCTAGAACTAAGAGCTACTGAATGGACTGTTTTGGCACGTGCTGTTTCCAGTGTCAAGAATTTAAACTTTGAACCTCATCTTTCAGAGATGCACACACACCTGCACAGAGACGATGTTGGTTCCCGGGGCGTTGGGCACTGCCATCCAGTCTGGCAGGTTCATGCTGCTGTCACTGTTGGCCCGGAGGAAGGGATGAGGGTGGGGTATTGTCAGCGTCCGGGTGCTCTCCCGCCTCTGTGGGGCGTACTTTGGCGATTCCACAAAGGGAACTGGGAGGTGAGGGGAGGCAGAGGCAGAGACAGAGACAGAGAAAAAAAAGTGACCAGGTGAATCAGATCGTCTTTATCACTGTTCTTATTTTCCACAGTCTCAAACTCTACATACTCTGATCCACGTTTCCCTATCATTTCAGTTCTAGCATGCTGTTGTGTTCTGAATGCTGCTAAAAGACTGTAATGTATATGCTAGCTTTTATTGCTGCATCCTTTATTTGTTGATTCAAGGTCTAGTTTCCCCAGTGAAGACCGTTTTAGATTAATAAAATGTCTAACATTATGGGTAATCACACATCTCCAAACTGAAGCAGACCTCAGTTACTTACCCACATCTGTATCCCTGTGGTTTTTGATAATTTCTCCCAGCTCAAAATGGCCGGACATTACAGCCACCTGGTAAAAATACACATGGGCACACACATATACTTTAGTTTGGATATAGTCATATGGAAAACGAATGCACAAAATGAAAGAGTGGAACAAACTGTGATTAACTATAAACTTGTAATTACAGCAGGTAGTTTTTATGGGTGCTTTTATTCCTCTGTATTTGGCATTTTGAATTTGGGAAATGTAGAAGTTGTTTGATGTGTTGATTTGTGACCGTGGCATGTTTAAAATCATACTTAATACAAACATACAGATCACATTACCCCATTGCAGGGAAGATGAACGATCTGACACACAAACACACTAAAACATCCCATAGTTGTCTTGATGATTCATCCCCACTTTGCATCCCTAATTCTTCTATATAGTATTCCAGCAAAATGTCTATGGAGATTTTCAGTCATCCAGATTTAAGGATTCTGAAAGCATATGACTACTTTCAGATGAGAACATATTTTTGTTTTTCCACCATTGCACAAATGCTTTTGACAAACTACACAGGTCAGCACACAATCCAGCAAATTTAAATTCCTTCTCCCTGTTGTCTCCTCACTAGTTTTCTGTCATACACAAAAAGATTGTCTCAGCTGGCTTTTTCTGCACTGACAGAGTTAATGTATCCAGATTAGGGGGTCACACGCAATCCTGCCACCTGGGACCTCTGTGTGCATCGCAGCACAATAATGGTTTAAAGTGAAATTAGGCCCTGGCACTTTCTGCTACGTTAACTTAATAAGACACTGAACCATACAACCACCCAACACACATAATTACCCAGCCAGGCACTCAGCCATTACCTGAAAGGGGGTCTGCCCACTGTTGTTCTTTGTGTCTTTATTTGCTCCCCGGTAGAGCAGAATTCGAGCACAGCTTTCCTACAATAAACAGTGTTGATTAATGCACATTAATTGTAAAATTTAAATTGCATAATTACTGCTTAATGTTGAAATGCATGTTATTTGTTCACATGTATGCTTTGGCTTTAGAAAGATGTTTGAAGATTTGAGATGATTTATTGTAACATTTTCTGGACTCTACGGACACAGATATTTGACTTCTACGAAAAAATGTGTTTACCTTGTTGTATAAAGCACAGATGTGCAAGGCAGTGTTTCCAGAGGCATTCTGGGAGGAAGAATCAGCCCCATAGAAGAGGAGGTGCTCCAGATGCTGTGAATTACCATTCTGACAGGCCTGAGTGAGGATGAACAGGCCGTGGGGGGGCAATAGAAAGAGGGAGAGAGGGCAGGAAGGAGAAAGCAAAGAGTTTAATAAGGAGGTAAAAAACACAGTTTGTACCGAAGAATGAAAAATGCATGTGGTTGTTAAAAAGAGAACAGAATAAAGAGGCGGAGACGCGAAGGATGAAGAACAGACAGTGACACAGAGAGAGGAGCAAGGTGACAGTTATAAAGTGACACCATGTTTAATTAACACCACCTCCAAACTCAGAGGGCGAGAAAACAGTGAGCGCACACAAGTGAAACCCAATATTAATAATAATCATAGTTAGAGCAATAAGAACTGTCATATAGACACACATACAGATCCAAAATACATACAAGTTCCGTTTGTCTCAACTGTTTATTATTAAATCACTGGTTATCATCAGTCATACCGTGGCCACAGTAAATGTTAAATTCTGATCAGTTGGCAGCTCTCCATTGCAACCTTAATATTAGGACACTGAACGACGTAACAATGCATGTACATAAAACTGTATATTCATTTGCAAGTAATCAAAGCAACACTACTTCTGTTTCATTCTGTATCACCATTTAACTCATTAGTGGACTACAGATACCTTTTTTCAAAAAGTACCACTATGTCAGCATAGGTGCTCTTTATAACCTTTAGTAAATGTGGGCAATGAAAATGATATAAGAAAATAAAGGATTCAATGGATTCACCTATACCTCACCCATCACTTTCTGAATCCTGCCAAAATATGGCGTTCAAACACTGAATACGTCTAACTTTGGGGGCAATGGCATATCCAATTTAAAGATAGCTGAGTATCCGTAAAAAATATAGGTTCATGGTGGATCCAGGCCAAAAAAATCTCAGCGTTAATGTTAAACTTGCGAGTCAAATCCACCTCAAACACACACGAACAGTTTAAGATGGAGAGCTGAAGAGGCAGATGTTGGTGAAGTGTAGGTGATCACATTGAAACCAAGAGGCTGATACCTTTAGTTTCCTGTTCACTTGACTGCTGGAATGAAGCCACAGAATCAGTATGGGTGGGATGAGGGGTGAAAGGTGTCCGAGATAAAAGATGAGAGGTGTTGTGTTTCATGGCATGAATGGTTTTTGACGTAGACACATACGCAGACACTGGAACACAGAGTATACTGGTACATTACAAATAGGATGCATGAACATTTGTGCAATACAAACAACAGAAACTAAAACCTGAAGCACCACAAGGCAAGACTTTTTTCTGGTGCTTTCATACCACATCCCCAAATAGACACAAATTAGGCCACTGACCCCATTAGAGTGAAAAATTTTGCCCCAAGCACCCTCTGCCAAGAGTTTTGCTGTTGATTCAGTGTAGAATTAACTGTATATACAGCAGATGGAAGATAATACAAGAAACAATTAAACTCTCTTTATTTCCATTCGTGCTGTCCATTTTTAATCAAAAATCTCCAGAAAGGCCCTTTAACGTCCTAAGGGACCCAAGTAATGCACACAAACCTGATGTGTCTCGTCCCAGCCGTTCTCGTCCCTGATGCCCAGCTTGGCGCGGTGGTAAAGGAGTGTTTCGCAGCAGGAGGTGTCTCCCCCTGTCAGCACAGTGTGGTAGAGCGGCGTCAGCCCTCGCCGGTCCTTATAGTCTGGAGATGCACCCAGAGACAGCAGGACCTGCAGAAAATCACAGCAGAAACAGTAAACCTCACATGCAGGATTTTCTCAAGAACAGGTTGTAATGATAAGGGAGTGCAATAAAGTATGCAGTTATACTAAACAGTAAGATAATGATGGCTTTTATAAGCTAACGACACAACAATAAAAAAAAGCAGCGAGGAAAAATAAAATATTAAGGCGGTTTCCAATTTCAAGTCGAGTAATATTCATGGAATTTTAAATCAGGATGGGAGCACATAGCCATGGGTTCAGAGAGGTCATGCAACACCTCAGGCTAGTGATCATTATGTATTCAATCTGTCTGTTTATCTTTATGCAGTTTAGCAGCTGTTTCTTTCCTTTGTGGGAGACATAGACTCTGACAGTGTAACACATGCAATTATCTCCCCCTGAATGAGTTTTCCTCTACAGGTACGTCTTTTTGGCGATTTGGGAGCTTAGATTATGGACAAATGCCTAAAATGTAAATATACCGCATCTGAATTTGAATGTCTTTTTTCTCTTTGGTTGAATAGAATAACAGATTTTATTGTTCATGTGCATTCTGTGTGTGGGTGGGTGTGAATTGCTGAGCTGGAGAGTCTGTTTATTCTGTCTCCAGCAGGAGTAACACAAATGAAGATAACACAGCATCAGTTTCAGGGCAAGTATCCAGCGTGCTGTTATATACTGCAGTCAGTTGCATTTTTTCCTTTTGTGACATGACAATGAAAACTCATTAGTTGTTGTGATTTAGACAGCATTTCTATAAAAGACATCAACATGTGTGAATGTGTACCAGCAGGGCTGTATGGCGGTGGCCTCGAACAGCCTTGTGTATCGGTGTGAGTCCATCTTTGGCGCGGAAGTCAATATGAGCCCCTCCCTCTACCAGGACCCGGATGGTCTCACCTCCACCCGGTTCACACTGCACCGCCAGGGACAGAGGAGTCTCTGGCGAACACACACACACACACAGATTCAAATGAAGTTTTTAATGCTCTGAGATTGTCCTAGAGCAACGTTCTGAAACTTTGAGGGGCACTGGCCAGATTGTTTGCTCCTATGGGGCCGCTTGAATATTCAGTGGAAAAACAACAACAAATTTCAACAATTTACACTCAAGCTCTTCTGTCCTTGCTTTGAGGTTATATTCTTGAACAACAACAGTGTTCTCCTTGGAAGTTAGACAGAAAACAGAGAAACTCCTGACACCAGAAAAAAATCAGCTGTCCACCTCTCTTGAAACAGTTTTTCCTCTGAGCCAAGTGCAGCTGCTTTGGTAAAGACACCCTGTGGAGTTCTCTTGTAAACAAACATTACGAGGTTTAACAAACACGTTGAATGCATTTCCTTCCTCATAAAACCTGTGCAAAGCCAGTTTCTAAAATATCTTATCTTACACATTTGTTAGCTTGTGGTCTTCTTCTTTACTTCCTTTGTGCATCACTGCCACCAACTGCAGATCAGCAAAAGAGCGGAATCCAAAAGCAGAGCATGAATTATGCAGCCTGTGTCAATAAATACATCCATGAGAGACAATCATAAAAACAAAGCTTTACAGCTCTTCTAGTCCACTTCTTTAAATTTGAAATAAAGAAGAGGACTAACTGTGCTTATGCATAGCACTGGTGCTAAAGTTGGCATGCTAACATGCTTACAATGGCAATTATGACAGCATGCTAACATTTGCTAATTAGCACAAAACAGCTAAGGCTGATGGACTTTATTCGTTGTACTGGACACATTCAACTTTTGACCAGATAGTGGCCCTTGAGGAAAAGTCTGGGGATAAACAAGCTGATTAGAATTCAGCCTGAGGAACATCTGTACCAAATGCCATTGCAATCTATCCAACACTTGTTGAGAGATTTCAAAAGAGATTTACCTTCCAAGACTGGTTTTATCCTACATGTAGCATTGTTAGCTTCCATGTAAAAGCAATAGCTGTTATTCCTGCCAAAGCATTGATACTTTGCCAATTGCACTAACATCAAATAAAGCAATGCAGAAACTCAATTTCAAAATAAAAGAAATGATGTATCACAACACTTTTAACCTCTCTGAACCCTTTTGTAACTCTTCAGAAAGAGAGTTCATTGGCACCTAGAAGAATAAAAGCATTCAAATTATTCTCAGTGAAATCAGGGTACAGCGCACTGGCTGCCATAGTGAAGAGAGAGTTTTTGGCAAACAGGAAAACAAGAGAGAGTTTTTATCTGTCGAGCATCTATAGATCTCGACTACAAATAATTTGGGGGAATGTTTTGACTGTACTCCCTATGAAATTACCATGTCAGGGCGATTAAAGAAATGCCCATTACGCGTTTGCCTTGGCAGACATGGAAGTGAGCCCCCACTGACATGAGCCACGTTGAAGATATTAGAATTATTTTCAAGGCACCCAGTGTGAGCCTTCTGCTGAACAGGACAGCGTGAGGAGAGTCTCTGAAAGACAAGCAGATCAAGCGTAAAGAGTAGGGATATCTACGTGCCTGGACCACAATAAAGTGTTTTTCTAATGGTTTTTGATTCCCTCATTGCTCTGCACAGACGTAATACCGAAGACCCTAATAGTTCATGGACTGACTATGAAGTCATGAAAGAAAAGGAGGTCATTTGAAGCCATGAAGATGCATTTCCTGTAGATTTTGATTGATCCTAAACAGCTTTTTAGCACATGGATGTAGTGAATTTTATGGCAAACCTAAGCTGTTTAATGCATGGCTATTGTGGCAAAATGGTACGTATACTTAAATTGTGATATGACATATTGTTTTACATATACCCTGATGTCCAAAGTAGCAGTGACTACCTCAAGTATCATTTTCAGGTATAATGTGTGTATGCATTGTCTTATGTTACCAATATGATGTGGATAAGGCATGTTAGTGAGGGAGGTTCATCAGGGCTCTCTGTTGCCCCCCTATGTTATGAGGTGGAAGTGTGTTTCACACAAGAGACCACAAGCTGTGTATTGTGTTTTGACACTTGGTCCCCAAGCGGCTGGAGTGACACCGAGCAGCACACACAAACTGTAAATGAGCCGTCTGCTGCGTCCCCTAAAGCACCAACAGGATCTGAGAAAAGCCACCAAATTGTGAACAGCACTGTCTCAGATCCTTGTCAAAGTGTTAGGCCAACATACTGCAGAACCGGGGGCAGAAAACGGAGGGGGAGGTTTGTTATTTACCGAGAGTTTAAAGGTCGGGCTTATACAGTAGAGCCACAGGTCACAAAGCAGCTGGCCGCCAGAGGGCTAATTTGGCTGAGATGAGATGCTTAACCACTCGGGGGTGTTGAATCTCAAATACATGTTTATATGTTTGATAGACAGACAGAACAATTGAATAAATAGAGAGAGGCAGAGAAGGAAGAGATTACACAATACGCGGGTGTTTACGCTCTATGTACAGTATGGATGGATGGATGCACCAAATAAGCTACAGCAAGTGAAATCAGTATCAGATCTTATTTGTCTACCTCAAACAATCTGTTCAACATTTGGAAGCAGTTCATCGTATCCGCTGGTGAACAAGTACATATGACTTTGCAGTCTTGATTCCTTTAACTGAGACTTGAATCAAACTTGTTGCCATCATCATTCTGTGTCTCCAATGCAGCTCATTAACCCAAGGGAGACGACAGGTCTCGGGGCTCTGTGGTGCTCCTTACCTCCAGTGTCAGAGTCCTGGTAATTGGGATCGAGGCCTTTGTCTAAGAACTTGATCATCTTGTCCACAGCGCTGGTTTGGATATAATCCATGAATTTCTTCAGGCTGGCCTGCATGTTGAGAGAAAGTGCTGCTGTATTACAGAGAACAGATGGGACTTCTTCTGCCTCAGAAATACTGTATGTGTTAATAAGGACAGGACAGTACTATGTAGTACAGCAGTGAAGTACAGTGCAATGCAGTGCAGTAGAGAACAGCACAGCGCAGTGCAGTACAACACATTACAGCATGGTACAGTACAGTACATGAACAAAGGAAAAATATATACACACCCAGTGGCACAAATTCATCTATGAACTTATGTTGACATGCATACTGTACAGAACTGATTTAAATTTACTCACACTGTGCAAGTGCATTTATATGACTGAAAGCCTTCAGAGATTCAACTAGAGGATGAATGGATTTCATACCTTGGTGTGCAGTTTGGCCAGTTGCTTCTCATCCAGATTGGTCTGTTTGTACACCCTGGTCTTGTATCGAAACTAAACCCAAGAGGGAAAAAGAGAAAGGAAACAAAGAGTTAATCCGAACTCAGAGAGCGTTTGTCCTTAATTCTCTTAGCTTTTGGCCTAGATCCACAAAATGGGGCTTGCAGATTTATTGTACAGAGAAGCTTTATCTCGTTTGCTATACAAACCGCTTCTTCTTCACTGAAGACAAGAATTGAGGATGAAGTGATCTGGCTTTACGGCAGTTTAAAGGCTGGTTTAGAGCCTGCACTGGCTCATGATATAACATAAAAAGAGGATGACTGTACAGCGTAGATAAGAGATTAGCAGGTGTTGCACTAAACAGAGCAGGGTAGCTAAAAGGTTCAGTGACACAAGAGGTGTGTATGAAACTTCATTCATAAACCCAGTTTTTTTATAGCCTGGTCTGACTTAAATAACTCAAGGAACATTTGCAGTAGATGTTGTCTAAACCACCTTAAAGAGCTGCTGATCTTAACGCTATAATGTACAAGACTCTCTGTTGGGATGTAACTCATTGATTGATAGGGCAAATGGTTGATGTTTAACCTTTAAACAACAAACTTTTATCACAGTCCCTGAAACCTGTTTTAAACTTGCAGCGAGAAAGCCATCACATGAGATTCATCGTGCTTTTGACCACTTAATTATTGAACTACAGTGACATCTTGAGGACATGCAGGCTACATCACTTCTCTAATACTGCACAGTGCTGTGTCAAAGAAACACTGGAATCATACCTCCAAATATGGTACCCCTTTCTCAAAGGACTGTGGGTACTCTCTGAGCAGCCTCTCCTCCTCCAGGAACTTGGCATCATGGCCGTCTGTGGCAGGCTGGAACAGACCATAGTTCAGGACGTCCCGCAGAGACTCTGTCAAGGAGCACAGCACCTGCTGCTTGGCCTTCCACACCGTCGCATCTGGGTTAAACCGCAAGCATTTCTGCAGGAGAGACGCACCTCAAATTAGCTCAGCCTTAAGTTCATAGAGCAGTGATCATTGGTTTACTGGGAAACTTTAAATGCAAAAGAATAACTTCAATCAATAAGTTACGAACTCTTCAACTCTTACTACATAATGAATCCTGAAAACAGCTGTGGTTTAAGAAATAATCTGACAATATAAGCAATTAAAACAAGATAAGAAATACAAAAGGCAACAAAAGTGAAGTCAATGACTTGTAAATAATAACCACATTAAAAGTAAGTCAATACAATTGTAAAAACTGATATAAGGATGACAAAGATGCAGTCAGACCCAGTTCTTTGTATGGATCAGTCTAGACGCTGGAGGCCATGACAGAACAATCTGATCACTTTTAGTGAACTAAGAAACAGCCGAGAGGAATGGCATCATTTTGAAACAGAAACAGCAGAAAGGAACTATTGTGGAAATAGTTTGTTGAAAAACCACAATTGTTCTTAAACTAGACGTTTAATCTTTTTTTTTTTTTAACCTGAGCCCCACTTGAGGATCTCAGACTGCAATCTCCTTTTTATTCATCTTGTGACCTTTTGGATGGGCCCAACCCGTAGATTGGAAACCACTAGACTTAAATACCTTTCTGTATTAATTGGTTAAAACTGGCTCTACCTTGAGCAGTTACAATGGTAACATTCCACACACTACACACCAACGCATCAATGTTTAGAGTCCAAAATGACATTCTTAGTCACAGAGGCCATTTTTCTTATCTTTTGCTGTGCTTTTACTTCAGTAGGATTTTGAATGTAGGACTTAGTCTTTGGCAATTGGTAGTAATGGAGTATTTTCAGATAGTTTATTAGTGTATTGAGTACTTCTTCCACCACTGATTTAATTCAAATAACTGTGTAAGAGATGTCTATTACAAATTTTGTGTAGCTGAACAATATTTTGTCCTCTGAATCATCTCATGCATCCTAAAGTTTATCTCTGGAAGCTTTGTAGAGGTCACCACGGTCCTGGAGACAATCCCGTGGCAGCGAGTGCTCTAACCTGACTCGCTGCAGCACGCTGTCCCACCTCTGAACCAGCAGGGGGAGACAGTGCCAGAGTAAAGAGGGTGATTCCCAGTGGCCTTAGTTTGCAGACAGGATACGGATGGCAGTTTGGTGCAGCTTTAAGTGTCTCTGGTGGGGTTGCGAATGGCCAAATGCATAATGGGTGAGCGGCTCAGTCAGCAAAGTGGGATGTAACTCACTACACAGATGGCTGACAGAGGGTTTTTGGCACTGCTCTCTCTCTCCCTCTCTGCCTCTGTCTCTCTGTCTCTCTCTGTCCCTCTCTCTCTCTCTCTCTCTCCTCGCCCTGAGTGGATGAGTGGAGTTGGGCTGTTCTCTGACCTTGAGGCAGCAGCAGAATGATTGGCCCACGCAGAGCACAGCCAGCTGCAAGGATCCTTCTTACTGCATTACTGCATGGGCTCTTGTCTCAAGCCAACCCTCCTTGTAGGCCAGAGTCACTCAGTCATTGTCACTCATCTTATTCTCTTTACACACATAGACACACGTTTCAGTGTGGTGTGTGTGTGTGTGTGTGTGTGTGTGTGTGTGTGTGTGTGTGTGCCCTACTAACAAAAAGATAATACCCTGCATGGGGGCTTTGTGCAGAGGAGTAACATAACATTTTTCCCTCTATTTTATCCAGAGTCTCTGTTCGCGCACAGCCAACCCAGTCGTCAAGGCAACCAGTTCATTAGTAGAGCAAGCTGCTTGTTGCCATAGAGACATCCCTGTGTTCCCTAGGAGATGGGGTACTGGGAGGGTGTGTGTGTGAGTGTGTGTGTGTGTGTGAGTGTGTGTTAGAGCACTATGGTGAAAAAGAGCGCAGTAGAAGGGAGGGCAATGTCTAAGACTTTGAGTATGAGAGCGAAAGAGGATGAAAAGGTGTGTGTGTTTGTGTTAGATTAGGCATCACACACACATATACACACACACACACATGCATAGATACACTCACGGGCCTGCACTTAACAGTACAGTCCCAGTAGCACACAGAAAATGAAGTTATAATGCAGGAGGAATATTCCCACAGCTCATCTGAACAGTTATAAAACACTGATAATTATCGTAAAATAATGAGATTCAAATTTGTGTAATAACTGCTCTCAGCCTAAGAGGCTTCAGATAGTTGGAGATTTTACTAAGGCAGCCATGCCTCTTATTGATCTGTGTACCTCCAGGAATATGACTGATCCTCCAGCTTCTAACCGGCCAGCCAATTAGAGCTCATCACAGATTCCTCATCCCCACGGGCCTTCAAAATGCAACTTGGCTATGTAAACTGTTTTCCCACTGATTCTCTTTATATCACAGACATTTTATACTGTTGGTAATGCAATAGCACAGCCTGTTCACTGTGCTTTATTAAAACCATGGCTGTACAGTCACCAGTCAGCCTGACAACTTGTATAAGCATCCAATGATATTTTGTGAGTGTTTGTGGCTCCCTCTTGTGGTGAGGAAGCTTTGTGTGTAAATTAATGAGACCAAATGGCCTCTGAGTTTTTGCTTTGTAGAATATAATCTATGTACAATGACAATATTGTTTCAGTGTCAAAATACAAACAATCACGTAGATGTATTCTTTTGCTTTTTTACTTCAGGGTTAGGGTGAAGTGAAATATCAGATAATAAGATCTCCTCAGGCCTCAAACAGTATCAGATGTGAAGATGTTTAGAGGGAAAATCTCTGTTAGTGGAAATGGGGCCCAACAAGACAGTTTTTGTAAGGAAGGATAATCTTTGGCAAAAAGTACCCTATTTATTTGATTCTAACAGTGTGCAGGTTTGTGATCATCTCTGAGCATGAACACAGTCTGTCAAAGCCTGGATAAGAGTTTATCTACATTTCTGAAACCATGGTAAGATGTCTGCATGGGCAGTGTAGGAATTATTAACTTGAGTATTTCCACATTATTCTACTTTGTACATGTAGTCCACGAGATTTGTAGTAGCAGCAGAGGGAAATATTGCACTTGTTATTACACCTTATTCATCTGAGAGCTATAGTTACATTGCATGTTATCATTTTGCATATTTAAGATTATGTCCAGTTTACTAAATAAGACGTAATTTAAATTAGCTGCATCCAACTACGACTGTAAAATACTATTTACACATTGATGCATCAGTAATAGTATTCCATTAATGTTATATTCAATAATATGATACTCACAGGGCCATTTTTCAACATGAGTGCTTTTTACATACTGAGTACTTCTTCCACCACTGTCTGTGGGTGTCACATATAAAGGCATTAAATGTCATGGCTTTTATATAACTTTTATATAAGTTTCATATGATTTTGAGTTTTTCATTAAACTCTAAAGCAAGCCCTTCTGTTTCTCTTGTGGTTTTATCATCATGCAGACCAAAATTTCTGTCTTGCCTCCTGAAGCTGTGATCACACTTTCCCACTCACATACGCCCACTCACTCTGTCCGTGCTGCTCTTTATCTTCCCTGCCTATCTCTATCTTATTCTCCCTCCTCCTTCCCTCTCTCCATCTCTCTGCAACATCTCTGTCACTTATCTATGCAGAAGTAAGAGTCGCTGAGAGTCTCTGTGTCTAGCTCTCTCTATCTCTGTCCCTCTGGCCTTTTTCCGCAGGCCAAGTGCAGGGGGACTAGAAGCCTTTAATGAGATCTATGGGGAAATAACCCCCCACCAAACACGCTTACACGCTCATGCCAGCCACATCGCCATTTAAGTCAACTTCCTCTCCATATCTCACTCTCTTTCTCCCTCTCAGCCACTCCACCTACCTCTTCCTCTCTACAGCAGTTCAAGAGGAGTGAATTCATTTCTCTGAAGCATTTCTGTCTTTCACACTCTGCTTATTTCTCTCTTTCTCCATCGTCTCCATTGTCTTTCTCTCATTCACCCATGTTTTACTCCCTCTTCTCCTCTTCCCATACTTCTCTCTCTATCATCTGAATCCCACTGTTCTCCTTTGGGGCTAACCCTGTCATTAACATACAACAGGGATGGTGTCTTGTTGCCCAAGAAGTCCACATGTCTCAACTAGGCACTGAAATATAAGTATATGTGTCCTCGTGTCTATCTGAATTTCAGTGTGAAAGTGTTTGAGAGGCCAAATCCTGCCTGAGGAGCTGATGCTTATACTTCAGCGTCTCCTCAGCTCAAGTCAAACAGCGGAGAAAACTCATTTGTTTCATGCTGTTTAATGCACTCGGCAGGCAAACGCCAACGTGATTGCATGTGCGTGAGTTCGACAATCCAATAAACCTGCAAACAAAACTGCTTTGGCCTCCCGCTGTGGCGGAATCATATCAAAAACCTGTGATACACATCTAACTGTTACTGTGTGCACAAGTGAGCTACTGGACCTTTTTCACACACACAAGCACAGCCAACTCAGAGATCCCCTTCATTAGTGTCACTTCATTAGTTTTCACTGGACATGTAGTTTTAAACTGGGAAACATTCTAAATACTTATAGGTGAAGTGGGCTACAACCTGTTGAAGTATAGACGTGATAATGCTGTTGAAACAGCAGCGATATGCAGCTTAGACCTCGAGCTTTTTGCTAAAGTAAACGAAGCAACGCCACACTGTAAATACTCCATCACAATAAAAACTCCTGCATTGTTTTATGATAATATTAGATTAATTATATTAATGGCTTATCATTTCTGACAAATTAACACATAAGCAGAATTTTAATATTGTAGGTGGTAGAGAGTGTATTTTAACTGCTTTTCACTTTAGCACAGTATTTCCCCTTGAATGAGGATAAGAATAACGTAGCATAAAATGGAAGTAAAAGTACCTCTGAATTGTACTTATGTACAGCAATAAGCAATTTGCACCTCTGTGTATCATTGCACAGTGATCCCTGAGTCTGGGATTTCAGACATGTCGGTTAAAACTGGGCTACATTTGGTTAAAAAGTAAGTGTTGTAGAAGACTAACATCATGTCAGTGACACCACTTGCAGCCCTGTACTGTAAAACAAGCTATACCACAGTGTGGAAATACACCATTACAAGTAAAAGTCCTGCATTGTAAAATGAGATTTATTGCAACATGTATAAGTATAATACATGTATATAATGGCTCTTCATGAAAATAAAAATGACCCTGTGAGTGTTATACTGTTATCTGATTATTATTACTGATGCATAAACGCATAAATGCAAGCAGCATTTTAATGTTATAGCTTGTTAAGGTGGAGTTTATTTCATTACTACTTTAACAATTTCAGTCATTACAATGAGTCATCAATGAGAGCCATAACTACCTGAGTTGGTGATTTTGTGGTGAGAAGATGTATAGACGTCTACAGTACGTGAAAACTGAGCTACATTTGGGTAAAAAAGGGAGCTTGTTTTAGAGGGGTTGAGAGAAAAAGAGAAAACAGCATTTCAGTGGCAATATTTCAACACAGTTTCAGTAGCCAGAAGTGCCCTGACCCTCAGTAGATAAAATAGGACAGGACATCAACTGTCACAGTGCAAAATAACTTTCTATGTAGCGCCCTGATCCTCTGAATTTCTCCTTGACCTATAACAACTAGCTTCTAAATCCTAGATTTTTCAATGTCCCAAATCTCCCCCCGACAAATGTAGTAGACTGATAGTACACACAGATCTCTCACTCTCTCAGTCAGTGTCAGTGCACCAGCAGTGTCATCTTGATTGACAGTGACTTGAGAGAGATCTCCCCAGCAGGCTTGCACAGCTCTGTTAAGAGAGTTTTAAAGCAGCAGAGGTAAATCCCACTGAGGGGAGGCAGGACGTATCACCAGATGTTTCCTCTGATGGCTCTGTGGAGAGTTTCAGGAGAGAGCAGCAAACACTGATCCCTTGACAAAGGTCAGAGGGTATTAGCATTTGCTGTCACAAAATGTCCTGAAATCCAAAACATAAATGAAAAAAAAAAAAACAGTGAGTCCATCTGCTCAACATGTGCACAAATACAGGCAGTTCCAAACCTCTTTCTGTGCTCTCTGTGCCATTAAGTGTCTGTGTTTGGGCACATTCAATTTTCTCACTTTTCCACATTCAAATAAATAAATAAATACATTTTCTTCAGTGGTGTCGTGGTGTAAATGCAGCGTGATGTGTAGCGGCCCCACTGGAGCCACTACTTAAATTGCCATATCAAAGTCAATTGGTGAAGGTAAATCTGTAATCAAACTGCATCAAATTGAATAATTTCAGAGATGCACAAAACTAATTGGTGAATATCGAACACAGAGATGTATGACTATATATAAATGTAGATCTGACACCTGTATTTGTGTGTCCTCGGCATTACCGCATGTGAATGCTCTTCCGTCACTCAAGATCCTCCTCCATCAATTCATAACTCCTGCATATACGTGCAGTCACTCCCTCATCTCATTACAACACAATTAACAAGCAATTAGAGTTTATTGAGGGTGAATTAGCTGACATGTAGAACAGGCCTAATGTTCTGGGAATGTAAAGGGATATTACCCAACATCAGTGAGGAGAAGAGAAGGAGGAGGAGGAGGAGGAGGAGGAAGAGGAGGTGGAGGAAGAGGAGGACGGAGGGCAGGAAATGAACCAGAAGGAAAAAAAGAGAAGAAGATCAGAGGGTTTTTAGTCAGAATATGCAGGATGTGGATATGAGTGGGAATGTGAAAAATGGCCTGAAGAGGTTGAGTCAGGACGGGAGGAGAGTGAGAGAGAGAGACTGAGTAAATGTCACAGTGATAGTGGGTTAGAACTTTCATGACCTTGCGGAACAAGACAGTATGTACTGAGTCAGTACATCTTGGCAGAAAGTCTATAAGGTCATGTTTTAGGTCTTTGATTTAATGTTTTTCTGCATGTCTGAGTGTGTGGGTTTATGTAGCTACTTAATTCAGACAAGAGGACCAAAGAAGAAGAATATAAAAGAGATTAAAAAAAACATTACAAGAAAAGTTGGACTGATGTGATGGATCATTATTGACCTAACTACATAGTTTCCCCACCCGTGACATCCACGTCTGTCAGTCCACAAAGATTCAGATATTTTATCAAACTTTTTAGTTATGAAAATAATTAGAATATAATGAATGTAACTGAACATGTGAATATAAGAATAAAGTTCTTCGATTCTTTTGTTGAGTTTGGTCTAGACCTGCTCTTTATGGAAAGCGTCTTGAGATAACGCTGTTATGAATTGGCGCTATATAAATAAAGATTGATTGATTGATTGATTCTATAATTACATTATTTCATTTCCACCTCCTTGCTACTTATGAAAAAATGCATAAAAAGGCATCAAAGAGAAAAGTGACTTTATCCTCCCATGAGGACTCAATGTTTCTTAGTCTAACTTTCTCTGTCAGTGTGGTTTTTGTATTTGATTTTGTTGTGTAATCTGAAACAGCAGCGATAAAGACGGCCTTGATCTTTTGTATTACTCTTCTTGACAAAGTAAATGAGCAAGTTTGACAAAAGTTAAACATTTAGTTTAAGGGATGAACACTTTGCTGACTATCTGTGAGACCACAAGTTGAATTTCTTGAAATCATTCAAGTTCCGTGGATTTTCCCCCTTGGTGTGGCTCAAATTTAGATTAAAAAAGGGATTATTTACGATTTCTAGAAAGTATGAAGATACAGAAAAAAAAAAACTACTTGAAGTCAGCTTAAAAAGTTGATGCAAATCAGCAACCAAACACTTTCTGCACTTGCTGTTTCTATTTCTATGTACTTCAGTCTCATTCCACCATTGTTTATTTCTGTCTGCTTCACTTTATCTGGATCTATCTCTATCTAAGTCTGTCTTCTTCGATCTACCTTTATCTCTTTTCAGCTGTCATACCGAGCTGCCTTCTTTCTCCATTGATCTACTTTGATTTACTTCTATCTGTGTCTGCCTCCATTTACCTTTATCCTTCTCCTCTTCTTTGTCATTTTACCTACTCTCTCTCTCAACCTTTTCCTACCTCTCTCTGCATCTACTTCCAAACATCCATGTTTCATGTGCCACATTGTACCTTTATCTGTCTCCATATGCCTTTATGTGACTGTCTGACAATCTCTGAGGTTCTGACCCCAAGCTTGAGTGAGCCCTCTCCTCCCGTGTTCCCATCTATCCATCTTTTGACAATTAAACTTTGATGCCGATTTGTTACAATAAATAGGAATGGTGAATTATTTATGGTTGGATTTAAAAACACAGAATCAAGCACACACACACACACTGCAGAAAACACCCATGCACAGATCAATAATAAATCACACGGCAGCAAGAGGGAGGAAGAAACGTTGAGCGAGGCATTTACAGTGCACTGGGATGGTAAATATAAAATATGGAGATGCAGACACACAGGCACTCAAAAATACATTTCTTTCATTTGCAGTTTCATTCTTGCTGATGGTTTATAAAGCCAACACTTCACAGAGTCCTCCATTGCTTAAGAGGAAGTAGAAAAGAGGACAGAGCACTAATGTCTGAGGGATGCAGCCTTCAGTGTGTCGAACACAAAGGCAGTCTGGTTCAGCTTTAACCTGGCAATGAGCAAAGATGCACAATCTCTTCTCTGTCTCTGCTCCCCCCTTTTCTTCATCTGTTTTTCTCTTCTGCACAAAAACACAAACTTGGATGGAGCCTTAAAGTCCCTTAAATCCCCAATTCCCTGCCCTTCATAATTTAATTAACATTACAATGGAATAACTGCTCATTATTCCCTTTAACCAATCACTCATCTGAAAAACACAGATGGGAAAAAGGCTGAAAAATTGCGTCTGGCAAGTGCCAGACAAGAGTGAGACAATGGCAAACTGTACATGGGGGCAGCTGCAGCTCCAGCCCGTGAAGCCAATTTCGGCACGCCTCTGATGGAAGCTTTCACACAGACGTGATGCAAGACCGCATCTCAGAAATGGAAGTGATCGGTCTATGATGATTTTGGACAACACTCTTAAAACCAGTCACACCGAAAAAGGCTTTTCACAGCATTTAAAAGCTCTTTGGTGACATTAAGCCAGAGGCAGCACTTCCCCCTCTGTTACCCTCTCTCTTCACTTCAACTTCCCTCTCTTTGGCTCTCCCTGAATCCTTTCCAGCTTGTAGTGTTTTTAAAAATCACATTCGTGCCCACATATTCTCATCATGATTGCTCTTGTGTGCAATTTAGCTCTGCCTCTCGCAGACTCTCTTTTTCTCTGGAGCTGGGTCACCTTGAAAGTCTCTCTCAACCTCTCAGATCAGTCACTTTGCTGACGAGCGTTTGCATTTCTCTAGGTTTAAGAGAGAGAGAGAGAGAGAGAGAGAGAGAGAGAGAGAGAGAGAGAGAGAGAGAGAGAGAGAGAGAGTCGAAGCGACATAATGCGCCCAATCCTCTGAGACTCGCAGTGTTTCTGGAGCAGTGCACATTGCAGGATTTGACTGAATTGACCACACATACTGTCACACACCCAGGGAGAGATGATGGGACGATGGGGCTCAGGGCACAGACACCGCTCCCTCTTACCTAACATCACTCCTCAAATTCCCAGAGCCACACTGCATGATGCCAGTATGGAGGCAGAAACACCCACTCCTTTTGAAGATGTCAAGAAGGCGTCCTCGTTGTGACATCTTTAAAGTGATGCTAAAGCTTTTCCTTCACTTTTTCAGGCAGACATTTGTCTGAGGCTTTTTACTCTCTAACAAGGAATCCATCCACTCATCCATTTTTTAATACCCACTTATCCCCTGCAGGGTCACAAAAATGACATCAAACAAAGGTCCTTGGATTAAGGACCCTTAAACACTAGGGGTATGTTTTAACACACATTATGTTAAAGGAATAGTTTGGCATTTTGGGAAACACTTTTATTTATTCTCTTCGAAGAGCTAGATGACACCAGTCACATGTCTGTACAGTAAATATGAATCTAGAGCCAACAGCCAGATAACTTAGCTTAGCACAAAGCCTCGGTTTTGGTGCGGATTAAACAAACAAGATAAAACTTGTTAATTAGCGAGTGTTAAAGGCGCTGGTAGATGGATTTAGTTCTCTTTGGATAGAGTCTGTTTCCACTCGTAGTGCTAAGCTAAGCTAAGCTAAGCTAAGCTAAGCTAACTAGGTGTTAGCTTTGGTCTTCTCATCCTCTCCTCTTACTCTCGGCCAGGAAGCGAAGTTGAAAGTGCATTTGTGAAAGTGTCAAACTATATTTTTAAAGAAAGCACCAACTGATGCAGCTTATGACGCATTTTTTGTTTGCATATACCTCTCCGATTTTTGTTGGAAATAACATAGTTTTTCAGAGTATACAGGCATTTATATGTAATAGAAAGAGCTTTTATTCTTTAAGTGGTAAAAATGATCATAATAATTATGGTTTAAGTGATCATGATTGTGATAAGAACAGCAGAGATGTGCGTGTTCTTTGTGTTTGTGAATTTATCCAGAATTGTTGCTATGATGTTGGCAGATTTTGTGGGTGTGTGCAGCAACAGCACTGACCGTTTGCTTTATGTCTGGGATGCCGATGCGAAACACCATCATGGCAATGTGGGCGTCCTCAGATGGCACCGAACTGGAGCTGCGCTCCTTCAGCCTCCTCTGCTGCTGCTGCTGAATGTGATTGGCTGGCTGTTGGTGCGTGGGTCCGGGATTGGACGAATAGGGGTTTGTGGTGTGTCCAGGGTTTCCTGGCCGGATCTGTCTGTCCCCAGTGGGTCGTCCGGCCAGTTTACCAGACTGCCTGTGTCCCTCACCCCTGGCCCCCCGCGATAGGCCTCCTCGCCTGACGTCCTCCACCATCTCCTCGTCATCATCTTCCTCTTCTCCTTCCAGCTCACCATTCTCCTCCTCCTCCTGATCCTCATCTCGCTCATCTTCTTCCATTTCCTCCTCCTCCTCTTCTTCCTCCTCTTCCTCGTCCTCTGCCCCTGGATAAAGATGTCGATTGTTTCCCAGCATCCTTTGTTGCTCCTCGTCGCTGGACAGGGGGCTGAACGGCATCGTCATGGCGACAGAGAGAGCGGCACCAGTGGCAACACCATCATTCCCAGAGAGACACTGCAATGGGGGGAGGAAAGAAAAGACATCAAAACAGAGACAAAAAAAAACAAACAAAAAGTTTTTGAGAAAGTGAGTGTCTTCCCTGGCTGGATCCAGCCTCCACACACAACCTCCACATGACTCTGGTCTCTATGGGAACAGACTGCTTCAGTTACAGACATGCAGTACTTCTAATCCTTATTGACTGAACTTATTGACTAATTGACTGAACCTTCAGAAGCTTTCAGTGTCTGACACCTGAACCTGTATTTCACACTATGACGAGTAGTATTATACATTTGAAATATGCTCCTACAGTGACACTCAATAATGCCACTTTAGAGGGCACTTTACTTGGGGCACTGAGTTTGCACAGTGCACAAGTATGAAGAGTGGCATTATTGAGGTCCTATTTATAACATAGTGTTGAGAATAAAACTTCAGAAGTCAGGAAAGACGTAAAACAAACAGCTGATATGTTTGCTCTGTTCATCTGTCTATTCAAGTACCCACACATTTGGACAATTACAGGGCAGGTTGTTAAAGTCCCCATATGATGAATTGTTTTGTTTTGGTGACCCCCTGAACTCTATTGTAGTGCAACCGTCAGGCAAAAATGATCACTATACAGATGAATTATTATTGGGCCATGATATTAATTGAGCACATCTGATAAATAACTCTTTACTGTTAAGCTCTCAGTTACAAATATACAAATATTCTCCTCATTTCAAAGTTCATACTTGTATTTGGAGGCTTTACTAGAATAGGTTTACATGGTTTAATGTTCAAAAAACACATTATTTTTCTCATGTGACGTGGCTGCCGCTGCTGTTTTCAGCCCCAGTCGGAGCACTCCATTTTAGAAGACTAGAACAGTCAGCTTCATTACAAGAACATTAGACCTTAAGCTGTGTTACACTGAGGCTGTTGAGAGCTGATGTTCAGTCAATATCCTTGAACATTTAAGAAATGTTTTTTTACGACTGCTGTCTCTTAAGGCAAGCTTAAATGGAATGGTAGTCTTTACTAATTCAGTTCCTTGAAGCTGTATGAAAAAGCCAGCATAATCCTCCGGTAAAGTATTCATCACTGCACATCTACTATACTCACTTGTAATGGACAACAGCTCTTCATATGATAAACTATACACTCGTTTGCTCTTGCCATCACCCCTGAGAGAGCCAAGAAGCCACTTCAGAGCATCAGTGATGCAGCGCTGCATTCAAGTACAAGCTGAGCAAGATAACATATCTGTCCCTGGTGGCTCCTGGTTGGCTCTGCACGCTGTTTCAGGATTTTCAGCACCACTACATTCTGGACAGCTCCAAACAGAGCCAAACAGCAGAATAACGAACGGCAAGAGAGGCAACACTCAAATTCACAGCAGAGGACCAAAGAAGCAGAGAAAGCGGTACACACACCAAATAAACATCGGTTGCACCAGTGATCTGGAGAGCACACAAAAACAAAAGTAAATTTAAAATGATGGTTTCTTATTTAAACAACAATCCGCAAAAGATATCAGCACCAAGGTTTGTTTTCATTGTACCTCAAATGAATATAAAGTACAGAATAATGAGGTGACTTTAAATTGTAAATGGAGTGTTTGTGTGTGTGTGTGTGTGTGTGTGTGTGTGTGTGTGTGTGTGTGCCATGTTGTGAAGGGACAAAAGTGTTAGACATATAATGTCATGGCCGTGCTCATGGGATGTCTGTCCACAGCTGTGACAAGAAGCAGAAAGGAGGAGTACAAAATGCAGAAGTGCCACCAGGAAATGAAAGAAAAATGAAAAACTGATATTTCAACATGTCAGTTCAGGCTGGTATTAAGTCTAAAACAGTTTCTTGAATAATAACATCACGGCAATACAGGGAGATAACTACAGCTTTTTGTAATGCAACTTGCTCCAAGAATTTTCTTGGATCAGAATCATTTAATCGACGCCAGTGAAGCCATATGTACCTGCTTTGTGCTGTTTGGGGGCAAGATCTAAAATAAATGAAACTGCTTTATAGAAAATTTGACATCTTGCCACAAAAACATCATTTTAAGATAGAGTGTGAAGCTAAACGGCTCTTTAAACCTCATTTTTGTTGTGTGTGGAGAATATTTGTCAGTCCTCTCTCTCTTTTGAAAGATGGAGATGGCAGATGAGAGTAACAAACTGTAGAAGTTAAATAGACATGACATCCACAGTGTATCGCCCACTAATACAGACAAGAACCTCAGCTGACTGTGACACTTGACAACAAAAGAAAAATGATGAATCAATCATTACTAATACTTTGCATTTTATCATTATTGATACATGTTACCTTTGAATAGGATACATTCACATCCACATATCTTATTCTATGATCTCATCCTAGGTTTTGCATCTATAGTCTTTATCTCAACAGTCGTACATAATTACTACAATAAGCATTATTTAAGGATAAAGTTGCATAAAATGGAAGTACCTAAAATGTACTTCATTATAGTACTTGAGTAAATGTAAACATAAATGAGTGCTACCTGGGCTCTTGTGATAAAGTTGCTACAGCTGTATAAATAGCATTTTTAAAGCTTTGGGAAGGGTTAAAAAGCCTCCTTTAAATGTAAATGATGTAAATGCCTCTTATATAAAGCTGTTTCTGACTATTTAAGTGCTGGAGGAATTAAAGAAAAACAATGACATTAAAGCATGATGGTGAGATTAAACAAAGAGAGAGAGAGAGGACTGGAAAGTAATTTGTCGGAGGGAAATGATGAATAAAAGACAGAAGAGAAGAAAGAAGGAGGCAGAGGGAGAACGCAGCAAGGTTGATACAGTTGTCAGAAAGCTGACCGGCCAGGCGGAGGGACCTAAAGAAGATATGACAATAAATGAAAGCGAACAATCCATATTTTTGCATAGTGCTGAGTTATCAAAGATAGGGGAAGCTGGGAAAGAGGAAGAGGGAAGAGGATGCAGCGAGGTAAGAAGGGGTGTGATTAGAGAGAGAAAAGACAACAGAGATGAACAAGAGGTAAAACAGAAAGGAGGGGAATGAGAGGTATGAGCAAGGGGAGAGGGAGCGCAACACAAAGAAGACTGAAATCTAAAAAACCCAACTTAGCTTAGCTTAGCATGTTAGCGTGGTATCAGTTGCTAATTAGCAATAATCACAAGTTACATTATTACATAAATGACATTAGTTCTGCAGGTATTTGGTCATAAACCAAAGGAATTGGGCAAATTAAAAATTTGACCTGATGCTGGCGTTAGAGGAAAGGTCACCACAGTCATTACAGGTCATCCTGGTGCTCCACATGTTGTTCAACACTTGTATGTGAAATTTATATTAGTATTTGAGGAAACATCACTGGGTTGCCAAAGTCATCTGGATGAATCCTCTGAGGAAGAGGACATTTTTTGGCAGTCCAATAGTTTCCAAGATATTTCATGCTGAACTACAAATGCCAACTAAAGGAAAAAAGTCAAAGGATGATCAAATTCAGTAGGATGTATCCTCTGGGGATTGTGAATGTCTGTACAACAAGTCATGTATTAGTCATGTTTATGCTATAGTTGCTGAGATATTTCAGTCAGGACCAAAGTAGTGGATGGCCAGGCCAACATTGCCATCCACAGAGCCACGCCGCTGGGATGGATACAATTTGAGGGGGCTAGTTAAGGGGAGAGAGGAGCACATCACAAAAGAAAGACACAAGAAAATGAGACACATAGAAGGAGAAGAGAGAGCAAGAGTGAGAGAGGAGGATAGAAAGGAAAAAAAACACAAAAGATATTGTGATGAAACAAGGAAACAAAAGAGCATTGAAGGAGAACAGCACGGAAAGGAGTTGAATGTGAGAGGTGGCTGTGAAATTAGAGGTGTGAACACACCACAAGGCTGGAGAGTAGAGAGCAGAGAGGAACAGAAGGCAGAGCGGATGAATGTGGGGTCGAATCACGATACCAGTGGTTGGTTGAACTTGCCAAAGCCAGAGCAAGTATTGATATTTATTGGATTTGGCTTTATGCCACATTTTCATGCCAAAAAGTTTAAAGGAGTCCCTCCTTTTTGTAAAATTGCCTGAAAAAGCATTCAGACCACAGGATAATGAAAAGCTCCACTGAAGGCCATAATGAAATTTATTTTACGGTGTTAAGATCTTAAAGCAGCCAGAGGTAAATTTCATTGCAGAATTTACAGACTGACACGTTGAGGCTGTTGAATAAAATCCACCCACACCACACAGTGATCATCAGCCTCCTGAAAGTGGCTGGCATGACAGACCTATTTGTCACGCATTCTTAGTTATCTATTTAAAATTTTTAAGGTTGATATTAGCCAGATATTGGCTGATCCTGTGGGCTGGAGCAGAGAAAATGGATATGGAGTTAAAAGGCTGAATCCAAACTTTTCAGAGAATCACTCATCGTCAATTAAGCTGGAACAGGTCAGGACAGAGAGAAAATTATGGGAGAGAAAGTGATAATCAGTTCCCCTGAGAAAAGTCATGACTCACACATGAAAGACCTTCATAATAAACGCTCTGTGTGTGTGTGAGCTCATGTGTGTCTATCTGAGTGAAGATGAAGAGGGGCGATGGGGTGATTAGATATTGCTTAATGCCAACAAGTGATAATCATCTCCTCCGCTTCATATCTCGCTGTCATAAATCTTTATCTCTGGACATTCTCCTAGGAGAGATGTTTCCGTTTCAGGTCGTATCATTAACAGTTTCAGGCAGCTTGGCAACACAGGACTACATTAACCCTGCTAACCCTCATCAAGCAATCCGAGATGTTAGCTTCACTAGGGAGGCAAGAACACCCTGTGTAAGCCAACTCAAGCCAATCTTCAAATTCAAAATCTACCAAGAGCACAAAGGACAGAGTACATGACACTTTCTACACAATACTAAAGGGATGCCCACATGATCGATTCCACTCAAACACGAAGTGAGCACCAGGCACATTCGGTGCATCATGTCACATGATGCACACTGACACAAAAAGACTGCCTGTTGTCAAATGCTCTCAACCAGCTCAGTCACAGGAGACTCTAGTGCACATGCTCCATGGGCCCAATGACACAAAAGCCCACAGAAGGCTGAAAAACTTTCAGTTTTCATAGGAATGAATGGAGTGCAAACTTGGAATATTGCCGATTAATCCATGAAAGAAACAGCTAGCCCAGCATTAAAGTGTCATGTCATTTGATTGATACATACAAAAAGGTAAAGTTTAAAAATGACATGTCACGGTTTTACAAGTAGTTGTGTGCTAGACTATTTCTTGGCCAGGCCCAGTGCCACCCTGGAGTCTCTTATTTTTTATTTGCTGTTGTTTTTTAATAATCTATCATTTGTGGTGTATGTTCGTTCTTTTGTTGTTTACATAGAGTAAAGTCACAAAGTTATTTTTTTGTAAAGTGTGTTGATACACTCTCATATGATAATGTAGTAAAAATAAACCTTGACTCGACTGCCAGGCGGATTCTGCAGCCTTGAAACAGAGCAGGACTAGCTATTTACACCTGTTCCCGGCATTTGTGCTAGGCTAAGCTAACAGAGTACTGAATTAATGGGCATTAAGAAATGGGAAACTTTATTCACTTTACTAGCAGTGTTATGTTTAATTGCATGTTCCTGCCTTGGCACATTTGCTGCACATTCATTTGTTTGCTCGCAAACATCTAACAGCTTTTTTTTAATCTGTTCTTTTGGCACTATCGCTTTCAATGGCACTTGTTGAGTCTGAGATTTAACACACAGCTTCTTGTTTTTAATAATGTGTTGATATTACGATGTGTAAAAAAAAAAAAAAAACATTTTACCAAATGCATCTTGGTTACTCGTTCTATACGCTGTAAAAATCTATATGTATTACACATTATTCTCAAGGATTTCTTTCACGTGTGAAGCTTGCTGCAATGATCATGAAATATTGGCTCTAAATAGGGAGTCTTGAACATAGACTGAAAAAACTGTGATAATAAAAAGATTAACTTTATTTCATCACCAAAACCTGATGTTTGATGACTCTGAGCTGGACATACCTGAAGCCTACAGAATTTTATTTAAATGTTGGTCAGTCTGTGAATAAGAGTCAAAAAAGAAAGGAAGGACACATCACCACTTGGTGTTTTTGGCAGTGCTAAATGTTATAGGCTGTTTTTCTCTTCCTTCTAACATGTATTGCGCATCGTTGTATTGTAATCAACCTTCTAACTGACATGGAAGGAGTCTCTGTCCGTCTGTATGTCTTATGTCTGTCCTTCGATTTTCTAAACAACTGTTCAGCCAATCGACTTCACACTTAGAGGGTTTATTGCTGAGGATCTAAGGAGGTGCAGTGTGCAGCGCAACAACCAGAAGTACATAGAATGTGGTGTTTTGAGAGGGGATTCCTACTGACTTTTACACCACTGAATGGCATGCTGGGTACACCTCACTTGCTACCCCCGCTCGCACTGTACTGAACAGATGAAGAAGGAGAGACTGAAGATGTTACATTATAGCAAACTTAAACATTTAAAGCATCAGGAATGTAACTGGTCCCAAATAGCTAGTAGTTACCAATATCTGGGTTTGACAAAAAGGCCACATGATGCCTGTATTCTGGCATTGCTTAGGGGTGCATTTATGTCATGGAAGGTGTACTGCTCAGGAAGGACGGAAGGAACTGCAGTGTGAAGTTGTTTGGATAAGCAGTTCTTACCTAGAAAATTGTACCATAGACCTCCAGAACTAGCTGCAGTAAAATGTGGGCTGTGGTTGTAAATTTATCCAGTATGCACTCAAGCTAAAATCAACAAATGAAACAGGTGGCTTTGGTGGTAAGACGTTTGTCAGAAAGGAAATGTTAAGATATTTATGGATAGAGAACAAGTGATATGAGCCATTTACCATCTGTTTTAAATGATGCAACGCTCACAGGAGGAAGTGCCATGTTTAGCAAATCTATGTTTGACAAGTGTAAGATGGATTTGATCTCTGTTTGTTAACTCCAGACACACTTACCAGGTGTTAATGTAATCCAAATAAATTCTGTTTCACACACACGATCACATGCTCTCGTCGCACACATTGGAGGCGGAGGGGAAACGGGGTTATGAGGCAGCATTTCTACTTCTACTTGAGGAGTTTTCATGTCACAGAAGTGAGAGGGAAAATTAGGTAACTTTGCTGGGTGACTTGCTGGAGTCTTGACCTGGTTCTACAAGGCTTCAATCTATCAACAGTCTGTGCGATGCCATCAGAAGACTGATAACCAACCAGCACAGTGACATTTAACCTCCGTCCCTCCCTTTTTCCTTTTATCTCTCACAAACACACATGTATCTTCATGTGCTTTCTCACTCCCTCTCTCTCACTCTCTAGTTCACCGTCTCTGTTATGTAGGACACGTGTATATAGATAGATATTTTCAGTGTCTTGGTCCCCAGGAAATTTCACTGGGAAACTTCCAAAGAACAGATCGCCCCACTTTCCTGCCACTAAACTGGAACGGCCAATTTCCCTCCCTCCTTGTTTGACATCTACACACAAAATGGCACTCTGGTGCGTACAAATGGACACCACAAACCTCCTCTACCTGTTTGTGTGTAGGCAAGGATTCATGTGCATATCTACTGCTGCAATCCTCCATGAAGCAGTGGATGCAGATGGATAAAGGCCCATAGTGTATGTAAACTTTGACCCTCTGGTCAATTAAATACATAAGTAATCCATCCACATAGGAACTGTATGTCACAGAAAATGTCAATCTAAACTGCAGGGACCCAGGGGAACTCAAAGAAGTAGAATGAAGCCATGTGTTCTACGCACATTCTGATGTAACCATCCCTTGTGCTATTAAAATAGGATGGAGGAACCTGGTTTGAGTTTGACAGGAAAGGGCGGGGTGTACAAGAGCGTCACTGGTGTTCTCATTATGGAAAATTCTCAGAATTAGGCCCAGGACACCTACGAAAAGAACACAGCACATTTGGTGTCCCAGAATCTCCCTTCTGTGCACCCTTCACTCACCCATCCCAACACATGTGCACTAGTAGCCATCCTAGCAGCTCTGTGAGACTGTACTGACTGTTGAGCAGTGATTTGACCTAAATGCTAAGGTCAGTATGCTAACATGCTGATGCTAATCAACCATGTTCACCATGCTAGCCATCTTAGTCTGGCATGTTAGTCTCCTAACATTTACTAACACAAAGTACAGGTGAGGCTGATGGAAAGGAAGGTCATCATTTTTGCTGGTATTTGGCCATAAACCAAAGTAGTAGGATGGCGCTAGAGGTAATGTCGAGGGATCACCAAAGTTATTATCTTTAGGATTCATCATCATCATTCATCAACTGAAAACTTTAAACTTCTGATGGTTCAACAGAAAAGGTCAGAGTACCACCAAAATCATTAGGGTTCATCTTCTAGACACCATGGATATCTGCACAAAGTTTCATGACAGTCTATGGAGTAGTTGTTGAGATGTCTCTGTCTGGACCAAAGCAGTTGACCAAAAGACTGACTGACTTTGCCATTTACAGACCTGCTGCCAGCATTGCTAAAAACCACACTGCGTTATAAACAACTGGCCTCCTACTTTCATGCATCCTACTCTAAGACTATAGAGTCACTGTAAACCATTTTGTAAGGTAAAGGCCAAAACATTTCAACAACAAAACAGTTGCCAAGATGTGCATGCTTACAAGAAATCAAAAACCTTTCACACCGACAATAAGCCCAAAGACATCTATCCAATTCTGCCTCTCTGATTTTTGAGCATCAAAAGAAACAGTGCTGTAGTACAGGAAGCGGATTTAGAGACAAGTTGGGGAAAAGCAATGCAACAAAACCCCGGAGGGCTTCCTTTATATAGACAACAGTGGATTATAGTGAAGATGTGAGTGGGTGCATGAAACTACATACAGACACAAGAAAGAAATGAACGTGTGAGCTCTTCCTGAGGGGTAAGAATGACCTCATAGACTATTTCCCCATGGTTCAAAATGGTGTTTAGCTAAGGCTAACAATCCTTGCCTCAGAAGGCTGCAACTTGTAAGTTATTTGCCAGTCAAATCGATATAGATACTGTATATACTCAGCATTTTCTCTTTGGCTGCTGCCTTAAAGCTGGACCGCATAGGTCACCTACAATATCACTTTGTATACAAATGTTATTACAAGGCCGCTGATGTCCCTTGAGTCAGAGGATTCCTCATTTGCTTACCTATTGATTGAACAGAGGTTACTTACAAGCACCTGTCAAGTCTTGACAGCTGATGAATGTCAGAACCACACACAAAGCGGCCTCTGTGACTGTGCAACTAAGCTCCGGCTCGTATCTTGGAAAGTTTTGGCAGTGATAGTACAATATACTGTGAAGGATACCCTAGTTTTGCTTTTAATCGTAAGTGCTAAAATGTCACTGAGGTGATTCAGTCAAGACTGGACCACTTCTGAGTCAAAGTGGTGTATCTACGCAGCATTTCCCAGACATCACTTGCTTTAGAGTTCCTGTTCACAAAGCAAATGTAAAATGCAAATTATGGTAATTATAGTAAGTCAACACGTCAGCTTAAAGTTCAAATGTGAATTGTGCTGAACTTGTGAGTTATTTTATAATAGGGCAATTATTGTTTGCATCGTTTGCCATGTAAAATCTAAAAAAAATTTGAAAAATGCCCATCACAGTTGTTGTGTTTAGTGTGGCCAACAGCCAAAAGCCCAAAGATATTCAATCAACTATCATGTGAAAGAAAGGAAGTAGAAAATCATCACACAAGAGAATAACTTGAGAATGTTTTGTAATTTTGCTTTAAAAGAAATGATTAAAATATTTGCTGATTATTTTCTGTTCAAGGTCTACTGGATTGATTCACGCATCATTCCAACTCTTCTTTGTAATAAAGAAGTCTTATATAATATATAAATCGTATTTCTCTGCATGCAAAAGGCCACAGTGTTTGTTTTAGCCTCTCTGTTCTCCACAGAAGAGACAAAGACAGTCAATCGGCTGGGGAGCCAGAGAGCTGAGATCACATTCAAATAGGCTCCTAATTAATCAGCTTTATTCGTCATCACCACTAAATCTCTATGGGACTGTTCAGAATCTGTACTTATTTTCTGCTAGCAGCGAAATATGCTGCCTGTTTCAGAGAGCTGAGTAATATCCTAAATCATGCGGACTCATATCTCTCGTCTGTCTGAGGAGCTGAAGTGGTGGCTCAGCTCAGAGTGGCAGGACCCACTTGCTGCTATCTAGGGCCATACTGAGGGCCAAGTTGGGGCTATTAGTTGGCAGCGTGTGGAGCTCATGAATAAATTAGCCACAATGGGAGTTGCTGTAGGGGAGGAGACTGCCTGAACATACGAGAGGCCGTGAAATATTAAAAGTAGATGCTGTTTCACGGCTGCAGGCGACGAACGGGAGCCTGACCATGTGGAAACCTCCAGGTCGTCCCTTTTTGTTTCTTGTAGCTTCACATGTTTCACTGGTTCACATTCACAGGAGCCTGCTGGATTTCTGTTTTGCTTCTCTCCTCAGAACAACGTCCTTTGAAGTCCTGTCAGAAAGTACCAACCGTCAGCAGAGTCAGCCTAGCAATGGATGTTTGATCTGGACCCTCTGGGAGTTGACCAAAGCTGGGGTTGTGATGAGCATGCAGCTCTGACATGACTAAAAAGCCAGGTTTTATATATGCTGGTTGAAATTAAACACCTTGAACCAGAAGACACAAGGAGACCTGTGATTCACACACACTTCAACTCTCTAACAAAATGAGGTAGCACGAGCAGAGGGCCAAAAGCTGGACAAAGCTGTCATGGTTTGAAAAAGCCTTGTCTGACCAAGTGAAGAGAGTTTTTTTTAGCTCTCTTCAGCTCAGCAGCAGCTGAATCAGCACTTCTTCCAGGAGGGTCTGTGGTTTCAGGTTTCAAGGCATTTGAATAGAAGATCTATTCCCTCAGACAGATACGGCATCCCAAATAGACACATTACTGAAAGACATATTCACCCACATGAAACTTAGCAATTCTCAGCGATGGGATTCTTCCATACAAGCAAATGCTAGTTAATCACCAACACTGAGTAACAATAAAAATCTTTCATCAGCTAAGATTTGGCACAACTTTGCTGCACAATTCTACGCTTTCCTCATAAGTGACATTATGAGGTTACTCTGTAATCTCCACAGAGGCTGACAGTAAATGTCAACAAGTAAATTTACTCAAGCACTAATATTTCAAAGGCAAATATAATAGTTTATACTCCACTTCATCTAGTTAGCAGCTTACTGGTTAGTTTGGAGCATCCAGTTTTTCATCCAAAACATATGATCCGCTTCTTAATTATAGCACACTGTTCAGAGCACACACTGTCCTTCTTATAAGTAAATGATCTAATCTTTAAGCATAGATAGGAGTAAGATATGTCATCACCATTCATGTATCTTGGGACAGTGTAGTGGTATATATATATATAGCCATTCTTTATTTCCTCCCTTATTTCCATTCCTGCTGTCTTGCACAAAAAGAGGTTCACCTCCTTGTCCTTCACTATGTTAATCAGCTGGGACTCGGCAGCTTCTGATGTGCAGCTGTCATCCGTGTTTCTTGTTATCTGGTTTGAAAGTGACAGAAAAGTAACAAAAGAAGCCAAGGAACCAAACAATTGCCAGTCAGATTTAATCAGACTTCCTAAACTCCAATCACAAAGGAGCAATGCCATCACATGTTCGCTGTTTTAATTGAAGCTATGTAGGCCAATCAATACGGCTTCACATCAAACAACTCCTATAGACCATATCTCCTTTGCCTCTATCCATGCGGTCCTCCCTCCTCTCCTTTACTGTGTCTTCCACTCATTCTCCTCCTATAGCTTGGACTGAAAATCTCTACAACTTTCAAATCGTCAGCAGAGCTTCTTTTTGTTCTCCTCCTCTTATGAAACACCTTCACTTTGCAGAGATCAGAGGAGGACATGTGTTTGATTGTGTGCAAATTTATGCACACTCTAAGTCAGGATGTAATTGTGAATGCGTCTGTGCACGAGCCACCATCAGATCCCCCCCTCTGTCATCCAATTTCACATCCAGCACTGCCTACCGTGAGGGAACTCACACTGTCTGAAGTCCAAGTGAGGTGGCAGGATGTACTATATCACCTCCCGTTCACACTGCCATAGACCCCTTCTACCGTTACTATAAATACTGCCAGCTGTGTTTCCATTATTAATGCAGCAAGATGCCCAAACCTGCCTTGGCCCGAACATCGCCGATTCATCATCTCCAATAAACTTTAAAACACCCACTACTGCCTACTGATGGTGCAAACTGACACACATAACAAGCGGATAAGGTGCATGCACACACACCAACACACACTTCTGTCCACGACAAGTTCATTGGTGGAGGAGGAGGCAAGCAGAGAGGGAAAATCAGCCTGAAAACCAAGAATAACACGTTGCATCTTGATGACAGATCAGTTACAGTTTGAGAGAGACTAAAATACAAAATGGAAGCAAAGGGCTGCAGCTCAGAGGAGGTGAATCAAATTAGGTTCTATTCTTTTTTGCTGAGACAATGTAACAAATTGAGATACAATACCGTTATTTAAAGAGGCTGTGGAGAGAGAGAGGGAGGAAGGGAGAGGAGGAAATAAACAGGTTTTTGTAATGTCAAAAGCTAAACCACTCAGGCTGCATTTTACATCAGCTTATGCTGTTTTCCCCTACAGGGCCACACTGTGACAAAAACAAGGCAATGCAGCTCGACACCTTTCAATTGCAAGTAGCAAATCTGACACCAATTTGAGTTTGCACAAAGCGCCGAGTCACAAACAGTGACAGGAACAGCAGCAGAAATCTCAACCACACCACAAAGGTCCCGGACTGAACTGACAAGCTAGTTAACAACTTAAAGTACTGACAGAAACACCTTAAAACAGGATAAAATCATGATATTTGCAGGGTAGAGAGGCACTGATTTGCAAGAACATCTCTGTGATGTGTAGAGTGCAGTATGCATTGCCACAGAGATCACCCACTAACCAAAAATGATTTCATTTCAATCTGTGTCACAATACTTTCTACAGCTTACACATTTCACCGTTTGGTTAAATCAAATAAGCCTCTCACAGATAAAGGAACATGAAACTCGCTTTGGTTGGAAACTCTCTGAACGCTGCTCACGATCCTATCAGGCTGTAGTGCTGCACTCGAAGCTTGCAGGAATAACAGTGAGAACAAATTTGGGATTTTCCAGCAGGAAATATGGGACCGTTTGTGTGTTGGAACTCATTCAAGGTCACAAAAAGAATCAGAATTTAGGTTTTTTGGACTTGATGGACTTGAGTTTATTTTTATTCAGCAAATGAATCATTGCATCACAAATCCACTTACCAAGTACAAGTCAGAGAAGTGGAAAATAAAAAGCACTTTGAAATTATTCACTCTGTTGTGATTAAAAGAACATCGATTTTTTACTGTATGTATCCAAATGTTGGACCAGTTGCCAATCTTAAATGCCCAAGTCCTATTTACCATCTGAAAGCTGATACGAACAGTGCGTTCAGTGAGAAGCTCGTATCCACTGCTTTTCCCACAGGACTTGAAAGCAGCATTAGATCCTGCAGCTGATGCTTTTGCTACTGACTTCAGTCGTGCACAAATGCACACAAATACAAACACACACATAAATCACACCCCACCCTACACTGTGATCATCATCCTGGGCCAGCACTGCTCCACTGCTGCCATGCATCTGCTGCTGCTAAAAATAGCAACCGCACTTTGATGATGCAGCGGTGACTGTTGGGAGAACTCAAAACCCCCACTCTACCCCCCTTCTCTGCCTCTCAATGGCGCAATTAGCCCTAATAAACTGAGAGTGAAATCATGATGCATGGAGGAGTCTGGCGAAAGTCCTCCAAACCCCTCCTCCCCTCTAATTAGCATGAATGGAGTCTTTGCAGTGGGATAGAAGTGATCTGTTTGTGCGGAGATAAGGTAGGAAAGAGAAAGTGAGAGCGAGCAACATAGCATTAAAGATAAATGACAGAGATGCAGTCAGCGTGGGTGTATGTGTGCGAAGTGATGATGGGGGGGGGTTCCGTTGGGAACAAAAGTCTGGCACACACCATGATGACCGCAACTCTTTTCAAGTTGCAGTGTCTTCCTTTGACAGTGATTCAGTGTAATTTCAAAGTTGTGTTATGAGGATTGTTGTGAATCTTTGTTCTGATATTCATGGTTCCCAAAAGATGTATCATGATGACTTTACTGATCCCGACTTTTCCTCTGGTACCCCCATAACTCCACAGCTATCAGATGGATTGCTGTGAAATTTGGTACAGACCTTCACCGACAGTCTCCCTCGAGATGTATTCTAATTGCTTTGGTGATCCCCGTTTTAGCGCTCTCATAAGGTCAATATCATATTAAGTCCACTAGTTTGGTTTATGACCAAATACCAGTACAGCTAAAGTCATTCCCATCTGCCTCAGCTAACAGAGTTGCCAGTATGACCGTAGAATTTTAAAAACTTGTAAACCTCACAGATTGCCGTGGCTGATGGGTGATTTTGTACTCATCTTTGAGAGCAGTTTGAACACTCTGTATCTACACTTGCTCCTAATCATTACCTCACTTCAAATCAAAAGAGAGGTGTTTCATGACAGACAAGCATCAATTTTCTGCGCCCGGTAAAGAAAAATGTACTGTTGGTAATGATGTCTCCCAAACACCCTGCCAGTCTATTAACACCAGGCAGAACCATCACTCTGGTATGATGAACACAGTCGCAGCTGGTGAAATGATTAACAGAGACAGAGCAGCTCACTAAGAGATAGGTGGATAGAGGTAAACCACAGTGGAAAAGGAATAAGGAGAAACAAGAGAGAGGACAATGCTCAAGTAGGACAGAGCGCAGGGGAGGCCTGTCTGTCCCAGATCAGTCGTTTGCTGTCGGTAAGAGAGGGAGAAGGAAAAAAAAAACGAGAGGAAGGAGTGAAAACGAGAAGGCTAAATCTGGAGTTATGAACTACATCCCCCCCAAGAGAAGCGTGGCAAATATTGAAAAGAAAGTTAAGCTCCAATCAATGCGCTTGGGCAAATATACCAGGAGAGAGACTGAAAACAATTAATGTGCTAAACCTCAGAGAAAATAGCCCTCTGACAATGGGACTTTGACAGCTTGTCAGCATAGCAGCAATTGAACAGAGGGATAATTAGTCCAAAAGACACCACATTTACATCCTTTCTCTCCTTCCCAAGCCCCAGTGGAAAAATGGTTTGAAATAATTAATAATAATCTATTAACAATTAATCAACATGTATCTTTGTCGAGGCCTGTTTTTCCACGCTGAGACATACGCTGTGTGCTGAAAAATCCTTTTGCCAAGATCTGTTGAATTGAATGAGTGGTAAGAAGAGATTTTGGTCCCTTGATCCCCAAAGAGGGAACTGCACGGGTGGAAATGTCAACTGTGTTGTGTCCTCTGTGTGAGAAGTGGAACTAAAGTGTGACGTTCCATAGCCCTCTCCGACCGAGAAGGAATTAATGGTATTTCCCTGCTACCGCGGCTGAATGTTAATTCATCTGCTTGGGGTGGCAAATCAAGGGTGTTTGCTGGACCTTGACTCTCTTTGTGCCCGACAACATTTGAAACACAAACGAAACGACAGTCAGTTAATCAGCAGCCGCATCGGCCTGTTGGACCACATCTTCCATGGGCCAAATTAACTGAGCTCCCACGGAGTCAAAACGGTTCTGAATTCAGCCAAACTGGGTCGAACCTCGGAACCTCTTCACACTGACAGACTCCTGTTTGATGCTGAGTTTTGTTTGTTCCTCCCATCATTTAAAGGCGTCAGACGTTTTATAAATCTGACCAACCTGAGGGAGCAGTGGCCAAAAGAACAGCTACAGATTCAGTGTCATACGGGTTTGACAGTGAAGGGATACTTCACATTTTTGTGAATTTTCAACCTTACATAACAGGACACTGCTGCTAGCAAAATGCTAGTGGTGTGGGAAAGGGAGTTCAACAGCAGTTAGCCTGTAGCTAACCATGAACAAGAAGAAGGCGACAGTAACTGCTGAGTACAACACAATGGAAATAATTTAATAATAACAGCCTGACAATAGCTAAATGCTGGTCTTGATGTCTATCAATGAGCAGTCACATTACTGTGATGATCAACATATAAAACAACCTAAAACATATCTAGAAATAAGGAAAGAACTTCCCAAAAGTATTCAAAAGCCAAGCAAGCAAATCACACAATGTGGTGATTAGTTGGACCTGGATTTCAGCCTCCATCACCCAGCCCTGCCTTAGAAACTGCACAATGGTCAAATAAAAGTGTGTGAGTGAGTGAAGCGCCACTGACCAATGAAGTGATTGACTGTGTGTGTTTGAACTTGTAGCGCCACTCTGTCATGAATCTCCAGCACAACACTTAGCCAAATTATCACTACAGAGCACTTCACTTTTCTACATGAATACATCTCCAAATCTACCATTAATGCTTTAATGCTGGTGTTCAAATTCGCAAATTGTGCTCATGGTGCGTAATGCTGGCTGTCTTCTCTAATGATCTGCTCTGCCATCCTCTACCTCCATGTGCCTGAGGCGACAGCACATACAGAGCATGAACAGCATGTGCATGTGTGAGTTACTATGACTGTGGGTGGGCGATGTGCCCGCCATACGCCATTGTCCAAACCTCTATGAACCAAAAGCTGAAGACACAGCCACATCTCTTGTGCTTTAATGCCTCCAACAACAAGTTATTCGCTATTTAACTTTCAATCCTGCTATATTATGCTGAAATCCTGCTCATCGCTCTATGCAACACTCTGCAATAGAAGAGCAGCTTGTGTATAATTATTCATGCCCTGTAAAGTGGCCGGTTGTCACCTTCCTGTGGGCTGTGTTTAATAGAGACAAAGGCAGCTATAGATAGACTAAACTCAGGTGTAGAGATAATGACAAGGAGGACCAAACACATGTTCCCTGCAGGCAGGATGACCCTTTTCTTGTCGAGGCAGCCGCTCAAGTGAGAGGACAACAGTTTGAACATCCGCTATCGAATTCATCTGCTGTTTAATGCATGGCAAAACATTTACATCTATATCTGTGCATCGTTCCACACACTTGTAATGCTAAGGTGCACCTGTGTCCATGTTCATCCATGCATACCCTGCCTCGCACGCTACAGTCAGTAAGTCAGGGTAGCCAAAGTGTTACATAGGTGATTTTATGCACTGGTTAGCCTTTGAATGTGAACACTGAGCAGTGAGCTGCTCTGTTCACTCGATAATCAGCAATCCTTGGCAGGCTTCTAAATGTATGTGGGAGGGACGATCAGTTTGACACAATGATAAATTCCAGAGCTGACAAGTAGCACGTCTGATATCTACCTATATCTCCTTTTTACTGATGTCACATATATTGTCTGATTCCCTGTTCTGTCCTGTCCTGTCTTGTCTTTGCCTCATCTACAAAGCTGTGTCCCTCCACTGTTGGCTCCTCCTCTTTTTATTCTCCCACTTTCTCTCTTGTCCCCTCTTCTTCTGCCTCTCTGTAAACCTGGGATAGTGTATTCATCTACTGGCATCAAGGAGTAATCCAGTGCCAAACACTGCTTGGTCTGCCTTCCTTGTGTCTGTTCATCCCCCAGAAGATCCTTTCACAGCTGTTTTACCTTTTCATTTTATTTCAAGTGTGATTTTGTGCAACTGCTGGATATTCTCATTTAAAGCTTGGGCATTTCATGCACAGACAGCCATATGACAGTGGAATTCATGTTTTACATCAATGCAGTAAACTTGAACATGCAAACCCCCCTCCCACCCCCTGCTGCAAACACATACACATACTCCCTTTTGACTACATCACTATCCTTCCACAAACTGGAAGGCTTTGCCATGCACCCTTCTCCATCTCCATGCATGTTTCCTTCAGAGACGCGAAGAGAAAAAAAAGCAGAAAAGACAGAAAACATTCTTACTGTCCTCTACAATCCCTGAAGAAATACAGAAATCCCTCCTCTGGAAAAAGGGACAGAAGTAGAAAAGAGGGGGGAGCCCAGTGGTTGCCAGTTGCAGAGGAATAAGGAGTGAGGAGGGGCGAGCAGGAAGATGATGAAGAAGACTGTGGTTACAGGGGGAAAAAAGAAAAGACAATCACTGCTGCAACAATGAATAACCTCTTCCTTCACAGCCGCCGCCACCAGGAGAAATGACAAGGTGTCCGGCGTGCCGGTGTAGCTGAGGGATGGAGCATTATCCTCGGCTCCCGTCCTCCAGCAGCAGCGGCTCTGTAGTAACACTTCTATTCGCTCGGTCCGGCAATCTCCCCATCCCTCACTCACTATCCCCCCTCCTCCCACCCTTCAGCATGTTCAGACTGCCTCTCTCTCCCTCTCTCTCTCTCTTCATATACTGGTTGGTTGCTGTCTCTCCCTCATCCCCCCTCCCATACCTCTCTTTCTTTCTCTCTCTCTTTTGTCCCCCCTCCTCCCTCTATCTCTCTTTCCTCCGTCATTACCCGGATACAGGGCATACCCCTCCCTCCCTCCCTTTGTACATCTCCCTCTCTCTCTCCCCCTCTCTCTCTCTCCCTCTCTCTGTGTCTTTGATGTTTTGGAGTTAGACTCTTAGCTGTGAAATTTTTTTTCTTCTCACAGAACTGAAGCACTGTAGAAGACAGTGGGATCCACCCAACCGTGCAGAGATACACTACACTAAACACACACACACACACACACACACACACACACACACACACACACACACACAAAAGATTATCCATAATCAGCACACAATGTCAACAACAAAACCACATACATCAATTAGTCCAAAATGTCTAACTTTTAATGGATTCCTTTCATAATCCAATGATTATATTCACAGATACAGAGCAGCACAATCTGCAGCAGTGCAGCTAACATGTGTATTCTCTCTCACACACACAGAAATATGAATAAGGAATGAAAGAGATGTGTATAAGAGGATGAGGGAAGCCACTGCTGCAATGCTTATTACCATACATAGAGGGGGGTGAGGGAAGAGATGGCTGTGGGTGGAGAGGGAGCCTTCTACTGACGAGCTGAACTGAATAGCAAGTAGAAATCAACTCCATTATGCCAATCATTGATGAGCAAAGCATCAAGAAACTTGCCTCATGAGCTTTGATGAGCTAACACCCCTTTAATGGCTGGGGATGACTAGGGTGGAGGGGGTGGGGGTCATCATGGCTCTGTATAATAACAGTGATCACAGAGAAAACAGATGTTTTTCAGCAGTCAGATCTCCATCTTGTTCCTGAGGGTGATAAATGTGAAGCCTGTGCAGGCGTGCTTGACACTTGGTTTGTCAGAAGCTCACGTGGATTATTCAAGTGAGATCCCAGAGCCTCCGAACCAGCAAAAAAACCATCTGCTGCAGAAATGTCCTCTGTGGAAAACTGTCTGGTTACAGTTGAAGCTACGCTGCATGTCAAATGTTGACAAAATATCACTGGTTCAGAATCCAGTGATGAATCTAAGAGGGTAAGCTCTCCCGCATGAGAATGTTTCACACTGAAAAAATATTTCACAATTCACAATCCTGTTTATTTTGGCTGTCTTCAGCAGTCTCAGTGTGCGTTTTGATAAGCATTTACTGTAAATCCTCAATTGTCAGAATCTTTTGTTTTTGTGTGGAAACCAAAACAGAATCGTGTCGGTCTATTTGATCTCACAGGTCATCTGATGACTGTGATGTAGCACTTACATCTTCCTGTTTGTGGATTCTTCTCCCTTATTGAGAAACAACATTTAAAGGGGCTGAAGCTCCACTGAATCTCAGACTATTTTATTTGTTCTTTCCCCATTTGTCTTGTTATATTTTCCTATTTTCCTGACAGATTCTGTTGGGTCAAAACATTGCATTTTAGTACAATAAACTGAAGCTCAAGCCACAATTCACTGAGTTGATATCATTAGGCCTGTAGCTAACAATTATTCATGATTCATTTGTGCATATACTGTCTATTAATCCTTTTGTATATAAAACATTAGAAAACTGTAAAAAATGTCCCTCGTGATGACCGTCCAACAAGATACTTATTAAACTAAAATGTAGAAAAATAGCAGAAATATCACGATGGAGAAGCTGGAACAATCAAATGTTTGACTTCCTTGCTTCAAAAATGAAAATGCGTGAAATGCGTAACCAGTTATGAAAACAGTTGCACATTAATCAAACAATCAATTAATCAACTAATCGTTGTAGCTCTGTATATCATTTGCTTTTTTCTAACTGAATGTGCCGTCCTGTACCTGGAATAAACATACCACGATACCGAACTGCATGTTTCACACTATCAGCATCAGGTAAGCCAATGCCATGTCATGGCATCATGTCACAGGCGTGGTGAGGCAGTCTGTGCTTCAACTCAAAGGTCACACTGACAGGCATACGCTGACATCTCGGCTCTTGAAAGTGGTATTAGTGACTAAAAATATCACCATCCTTCACTTTATTTTCACTCATTAACATTACATCCATCAGCTCCAAGCTGGGCATTTAGAAATGGATGTGAATGAAATGAAACCGCACACAGCGGGGGCTGTCCACCTCTTCACTCTGTCAGTGACTCATGCAGAGGTAACTTTCACACACAGTATTAAAAGTATTACATCATCTGAGCTGTTGGTTTCTTTAAATTGGGTTTGCATTGATTGGTCAGCCTGCATCAGCTAGCGCTACTGCTTTGACTGATCGAGTCTGTACGAATCGGAGGGTGTGTTTAAGAGCTTGTGTTCATCAGGCTCAAGCTGGACCAACAGTATTAATTGGATGAGGATAAGCAAGCAGAGGCAGTAAGCTGAAAGGGACTGCTGTGCTTCATCAGAACCACACATGCGACCGTAGCTCGCACAAAGAGCCAGAGGAGTCACCTTAATAGCAGACAGTCAGACCTAATAAAGAAAAATAGCCATAATAATGATAAGAGCAACATCCCTGCTTGTGCAGCTGACATATTTATTCAGTCCCCTCTGTCAGGCACACAGGGTTTTGTCACAGTTCTAATTTACACTAATGCACTGACACCTCAGCCAGTAGCCAGTCATTTGGAGCCTCTGCCACCTGTCACCTGGGAAATAACGTGCAACTGCAGTACACCTTTCTAAAGCTCACTGCTCTGAATGTGATGTTCCTCTCTCCTCCCAGCATAAGCTTGTAGCTCAGGGTTACAGACCATTTGAGTTTCCTTGCTCCTTCACCACAAGTGTGACTGCTCTACTACTGCTGCTGCTGATGGTGGTTCCAGCACTCGAGCACAAAATCCAGCCGCAACTCAACACAGTCAGCCATTTCACATAGCTAACGCTGCTGTGCAACGCTAACGTCCCATGGCAGATTGTAATCCCCTGGGTCCTGAACATGGGGAGTATGGAGTCATGTGGCTACACATGTACATGTAGTAAGGGTTTAATGGAAATGTGATGTACACAAGAGTAAGATGAGGGGCGAGTGAGGTGATGTCTACATGAATTATTAAAAACGCGGAAAACTAGCAGGAGTGAAATGGTTGGAAATATTTGATGTGGTACAAAATAGGATTCTAAAACACTTAATGCTTCTACTCCACTACATGTCAGAGGGACACAGCTGTTGCTACTTGTTATTAACAATACTTACATTTCACATAGAAAAATGCGATAAGATTAGAAAATGCAACACATTTGGCTTTTTTAATGTATGAATGATTGTGAGGATGCTGCTCAGTTTGTCTGGAGACGAATGCTTAGCAGTGATGCTGAGCTCAAGAAAAGTTTCCCCCCCAAGGGCATAATCTTATCTCGAAGATTAAAGCAGCGGCTTTCAACCCTTTTGGCTTGTGGCGCTTTACAAAAGAGCGGCATCTATTGGTAGCAGTTCCACTAAAGAGACATTTCACCTCTTAACTTTTCAGATCATTCCATTTAAATAATTGTTTGAGACCCAAAGAGGTCAAATTATACCATAGTTCATATAAAAAACGTTATTGTCTTCCACAAGAATCTATACTATCCTCCTATCTATACTAAGATATATTGTATACATATTGTATAGAGTATAATAATCTATCAGTTATGTTTTACTGCAGAACCAGTAATTTTATTTTTGATACGCAAGCACGTTTAGCTGATAATATTTCTTCAACCACTGGTTCAAAGGGGATAAAACTGAAGAAGTCATGTTTTGATAACTGCTCTAACCAACCTGACATCAACAATGAACAATGAAATAACAGATGCATAAATGTCAGCACAATAAACCTGCGTACTCGGTTATGATAGCTGAGAAACACTTATATTAGTCAGTGACACCCCCTATTATGTCTGTCCCTTTAACTGTACCATCTCCAAGACCCTCTCTACTATAACAGATAATCCCTCATTATGAGAAAACTGTTACACTTGGCATCAGAATTAACTGTGCGGCTGCTAGAATGAAAAGCAGAAGTGGGTCACATGCTGGAGGAGAGGAGGGGGTCGTGGAGAAGAACATAAATGTTGGTTGGGTAGGATGAAAGCACAGGTAGAGGAAGGAGGTAAAGGCTGAGCACTAAAGCAGGAGGATGAACACCTGCCCCAAGCTTTGAAACTAGCCAGATGAATACATTAGATCAGGAGGAGACTGAACATGAAGCAAACACAGAACCGTACAGAGGGAATGACTGAGAAAATCTTTACTGACAGGACATCTTTTTCTACTTTACTGTAGCTTGTAACTATGTGAAGATTATTCTTTGACCTTTTGGTTGTTTGCTGTGGTGGAAATAACATGCAAAAATGGTTCAAATGTAAACATTTGATCTAAATGTCTATTTAAGAGTGGCAATCCTACAGTGTAGAAATACTGTTCCAAATAAAAGTGCTGCATTCAGAAACATTTGCATAAACATATACTCAAAGTGATCATTTTGTATAATGGTCCATTTCAGAATCGTATCTTTTTATGTTAATGTTTTATGGAATGTTATTTTTAACTTGTCACTGAAGCGGTCATAAATCAATGTCAGGTGGAGACCATTTAGGCAGGATTTTAACAATCCTATTAAAAAGGCATCTCCAGTGTTCACATATTGATTTGAAGCTTCTGATTCTGCATTAGAGCTGAGGCACAGCAAGTAATCAATTTGTTAATGAACAGAAAATGAATGAACTGTGCTTTAAAAAGGATTGATAAAGTATTTGGTTAGCAAACTTCTTGGGAAAGGGATTTTGGAAGCCTTTAGGAAGTCATTTTTCATAGTTTGACATTTTATAAACCAATTGAAAGAAAAAGAAAAAACATAATGAAAACATTTTTCAAATGGGAGCCGTAATCTGAATATGGCAATGGAGAAAATAATTTGATTATGAGGGACACAATATCGAAATATATTCATTATATAGGAATGAATGTAGAAGAAATGGGATGGATGTCTTGACCAATCGACTAAATTAGGGGTGTCCAAACTTCACTGAGGGCCACATACAGAAAAACATCCAAAGGGCTGGGCCACTCACTAGAAGTGAGCTATGCTGCTAACTTTAATCCACTAGAGGTGACGTATATCGCCTCACCTCTAGTGGATTAAAGTTGGCAAAAGAGCCCTGGTGCTCGAATTAACAGCCTTACCTCCACTTTCTTGCCCCTCGGCGGACACCGTAGATTCCTTTGCGCTCTCCTGTCCCAGCTGGAGCTCCATCCATCGTACCTCCACACAGCTCGTCCCATTTAAGTCCCATCATGCCAACTGCACCTGGCACAGCTTCAAACACATCCTCACCCGTCGTGGTGCTCTTTAGACTGCGAACATCAAGCAGCTCCTCCGTAATGCAGAAGTGATCGTCATTAGTTATTAGCTGTGCTCTCATCGCTCTCTTACGTTTCCTTAATTCTGCCATGTTGGGTCACCTGTAGCACGTTTCTTCTTCGATTACTCATTTTATAGACAAGCTGCCTCGTTCAAGACAGTTACTCCAGCTAGCGGTGAGACTAACAAGTACAATATAGTCCAGCGCAAATTCCATGTGTATTCCACTTTTTTAGAATTTCCTGCAGGCCAATGAAAATTGGACCACAGGCCGCAGTTGGCCCGCGGCCCAGAGTTTGGACTCCCCTGGACTAAATGATTACACAGATGGTCAGTCTTCCTATCACTTGTCTATAAACTGATACTTAAATACTTATGTATTTATGTTCTTTAATTTATACGTGCACACGCACCCACAGTCACAAACAAAGAATTTTTGGTCTCTTGCAATTAAGTATTAAAAGAAAGAATTAAAGAGAGGAAATACAAAAAAAGAATTAAGTATCTTTAATGATATAGGCTACATTTGTACATTTCTACAGCAGACTTCCAGTAAGACTAACTGCCAATTAGAAAAAAGACAGAGAAAGTTGAACCTGTAACAACTGAAAAATTGGATAAGATGTCAAAGGCTTTGAAATTAAATACTTGATGTAAATAATCAATTCAGTATTTTGTCCCATTAAATAATAAAAAACATTTAATAGTTTGAACAATCAATGTGAAATATAAATTACATTAAAGCACCATTTCAAGGATGAGGATATTAAAATAAATAATTGGCCTTTCCATATCAAGACAGTACATTTTCATGGTAGTAATATAAGGCTGTGCAGTCACACTTAACACTCCTGCCCAATGATGTCACATGGGTTCAACACACAGTGCGTCAAGACACGAGGCAAACGCTCGCGTGACTTCCACAATCAATAGCAAATGACTCTGCTTACAATACAAACACCTGTGAATGTGTAGCTCCATTAGTGAAAACAAAATAACAGACATTGACTATTGGAGGCGATGAACTTCTCCTTCTGTTGGTTCTGTATACTAATCATTAACACTTTCGGAAACAAAATGCAAATAAATGACAAAAGTGATAAGATTGTCACTTTTCTTGATTTAACATGGAAATATTCAAACATTTCTCTTAAACTTCCACTTGGAAGAATCCCCATTACAAAGTTCTCATTTTGTACTATACCCCAATCCATTAAGCACAACTGGCCTGTTAAAAAACAAACAAAAAAAAACATATTGCAGTTACTCCCGCTCTCTTTTCGCCCAGTAGAGTTATCCTTGAATATATATCATTTTAGTTCAGGAAATCATTTTACTGTACACTGTTCACGCACAAACCTTTCATGGATGCACTAATGACTAATGACCTTATTAAAATTTGGCAGAGCAACAGTCACGCAATGAGGTATGACAACACACCTTACTTTGATCCCTCAAGACCCGCCTGCCATAAGCATGCACGCACTCGCACACTCACACAGTTACACACACCAAGTGAGAAAAGAGCTTACTGTGAGTATAAAAGGAGGGTGAACTGTTTCAACAGGTGCTTCAAAAAGTCACAAGAACATATCAAAGACTGAGGCACAAAGCTGCCTTTTTTAAACCAACCAATACAAGTACCAGCGACCAATTACGGTGCTCCTGTCTCTACTGCCATACATGGTATAGAAAAATTCATACAGCTATGTTACAGTACAGTTAGAGGGCTTTCAATGTTTACAGGGCCTGTAAGTTCAAACTCCTAGTCACAAATATATTAATGCTTTGTTTGCTTTATGCATTTTTAATTTGGTATTCTCAGCAAATTGTAGTGGATATTTCATTTTCTAAAAATCATACAGTAGTTAAAACACACTGATAAGCCTGCTTTACATAAAACCCTGTACAAGTCATTCATATATTAACAGTCCATCAAAATAAGGATTTAGAAAAATGTCAGTCAGTGGGCTTTAATAACTGGTAGACTATGAATTACAGTGTTTACAAAAACATCTTGTGGCAGATACTTTATAATCCAGCTTGAGCAAAACAACATCTAAATGTATTCTAGGATCCAGTGACGGCGGCAGGTATCTATCAGTCTGAGTACTGGAGATCTAAGTCCACTGTGCCGTCCGTCACCACTAACCTCACTCTCTTGGGTTTTGTAGGACCCATGGAGTGAGATGTTGTAACAGGTCCATAGTGCGGAGCGCCTTGGTGTTCCCCAGGCTGGCACTGTTGCTGCATGTCCTTCCTGCAGTGCTCATCCTGACTTTTGAGCCCTGAAAATCCACCCAAGGAAAATGACGCTGGGTTAGACAGCTGGGGACCGCAGGGCTCGAGAACCAGCCGTCCCTGGGTGCCTGAAGGCTCCATCAGGCAATGGTAGGTGTAGTTAGTCGAGCCTAATCCTGGGTAACCCTCAGCCCCATCCCTGAGACCCAGGGTCAATGAGTGATCTCCACTGAAGTTTAGTACGTAAGGAGGACCTTGATAACCATAAGGGAAAGAGGCCGAAGAGGCTGAGGATTGACTCTTGCTTGCTGGTGCTGGCGTACCAGGAGGTGTACTGTGCATTACTTGGGGGCTGTTGTGCTGAGACATGGGCGATAGAGATGAGCCAAAGCTGAAATCAAAAGGGTCTTGCTGAGTATAACATGGCTGGTGCTTGTCTGATGTCAACACAGTGGATTTATCCTGTTTCAAACTCTTGTCATGTGGTGATGAATAGCCATCTGACATTTTGCTAGGAAAAAAGGAGGGTCTTGGCAGCGGTGAAAGGTTTTTATATGACATGTTGGTTTCACAACTGTTTTGTGTGTCAGACGACACCTTACTTTTACAAAAAGACTGAGGGAAAGAAGAGTTAGGTTTGTTGAAATGAGGGTGGGACCTGTTGGGGTTGTTGGAGGAACCAAGATGGCCTGCATTCTTTCCAAACCCTTGGACAGAAATGTTTCCTTTATGATGACTGTCTGCGCTAACACTTAGTTTCTGACTCTGGTGGGCACCTAATTTTTCTATTCTGGGGCTGCCAGCAGCCATGATGTCTTTACAAGGTGCACTATACAAGTTCTGACTCTGGTTCCCTCCCTGATACTTAAGCACCCTGTGAATAACTGTGGAGGTTTTCTCGTGGGATTTGAATGGATTGTCAGGAGGATTGGGATTTTTCACAGTGAAGAGATGAGGAGAGAGGAATTTGTTGGACATTTGAGGTGATGGGACGGATTTAGTCAAGCAACCTTGGGGCACTCCTCTGACTGTGTTTGGCTGACTATTTGAGAAAGACTGGGATTTATTAGGAATGGTCATACGATGGAAGGGGCCCTGGGTTTTAAGGTTAGACTGGGCTCTTAACTGACTGGTGCTCGCCTTGACGTTGATGGAGGGTTGGCTTAAAGTAATGGGAGTTTGAGATGTAACAGAAGATGATGTTGCACCAAACAACCGCGGCTTATTGACTACAGGCAGGGACTGAGTTTTGAGGTCTTCTCTGCAGAACCTCATTCCTAAATTTTTACTCATAATCCGATCTTTAGCAGTAAAATCAGAGTTGCCAAGAGCTGAAAAACTGAAGCTGGGGTTGGGTGGGTTTCTGTCTTTGGAGGTATCCCTCGCTTCACATTCCAGAGGAACAGAGTCACTTTTGGAAGAAATCAGACCTGGAAAAAACTGCAGATCCTCACTAGTAAAGTTATTTCCTGGACTGGGAGGGCCAAGGTATGGCGTTTCAGTTGTCCATGTATCAGAAGGGCTGTGAGAGAGGGGACTGCTGAAAGGATCTGTGGGCGGATCCAGTGAACACAGATCTGATGGCGAGGATGGTAGTATGTTCTGTGGCTGATAATACCCCTCAAAGTTGAGACACTGAAAGTCCAAAATATCGTCACAGCAGTTTGTGAAGCTGGGCTCACCGGAAAGCATATTATCTGCAGTTGTGAATGGAGGAGACTGGGACGGGGGCTGGATAACAGAATTAGAAGTGCTGGAACAGGCTGTTGGCTTTTCCAAAGTCTGAGATGAACACAAGCCCTCAGAGAGCCTAGAGAGACTGTTGTCAATTTGTTGGAGAGTGTGACTAAGACAAGTAGTGGGTGTTTCTACAGGCCCACACTTGCGTGTTCTCTCCATTTTGTGCCTCTCTTTCCTTCCTCCGCTGTTCATCTCTAGCCTTTCAGCGACTATATCTGAAGCTGAGGATATCACTTCCGTTTTATTCTCATTAGGGGGGGAAGACAGAGACAGTGGTGACAGAGATAAGGAAAACGGTGGCTGTTCTGTTTTCAGAAATGCAGTGTTGCTGTTCAGTCGCTGCAAAGATGGGCACTCTTCTTTGAGCTTACTAAAATCAAGACAAGCCTTCTTTTCTTTCCCTAAAATGTGACCCTTCATCTCTCTCCTAACAATTGGCTCTACTTTAACTTCAGTTTGTATGAGCCCCTCTTTGCTGTCCACCTCCCAAATATCCTCTGTCTTTCTGCGTAGTTTGATTACTGGTAAAAGAAGGCCATTTGAATCCAATTCAGGCTGCAGTTTATATTGTGACCCTGTTTCAAACAAGCAGCAGTTGTTTATAAAACGATCTTCAACTTTTGTTTCGTGCCCTAAAGCTGACAGCATATCACTGTCGTTTTTACATGTGTCTTTTTTGACTACATCTCTAAGGTCGGGATCAAGCTTCTCTTTAATTTCTACTTTGTCATTCAGTGTTTCACTAGGCCCACATACATTTTCAAGGTCTTTGTCTGATTTTACATGCGAGGAGCCATTTGTGGTTTTCCTTTCACTCAGCTTCTCACCCCGTTTTTTTAAACGGTGCAATCTACTCTTTGACTTCTTACTAGCCTGCACATGAGCCTGAGCGGCCTCCATCTCCATGTTTAAAATTGATACAGAATCCATGATGGCTTTAAAAGGATCACACGCCACCAACTCATCTCCCTTTTCTGTTTTTAAAGCCATATTTCCAAATCCTGTTCTTTGCATCTCCCATACTTTCCCCCTCCTCCTCTTAAAACGAATCTTAAAATCAAGCCCCGGCTTTGTCTCCTCCAAGCCACTCTGCTGGATCAACGTTTCCACCTCATCTTCCTCTTGAGATTCTTTTAGAATTTTACCACACTGCTCTTTGATTTTAGCGGGAATCACAGTGTGTTTCTCCTCTGAAAGCTCATCACTCTCTAGTGTATGAGGCTTGTCAATATCATCCTCATCTTGTCTCTCTAATTTACATTTTCGAACCTTCCTCAGTGAATGGCTACGCTGAACTTCATTAGCTCTGGAGCGAAGCACTCTGGCAAAGGTTGTGATCCTTTTGGGGGCCAACTTCTGGACTTCTGTTCTCCTTAGTCTGCTTTTGACATTTTTTTTCACTTTGCCACTCTGCCCTGGACATGTGGTAGGGTTCTGCCTCAGTTCTGTGCAAGAACTTAATTCAGTGGCTTCTTTAGAAGCTTGATCTGAAGCAGAAATCAAACCTTGTTCAGAGTCTATTTCCACAGAACTGCGAAATGTACGTTTCTTTAGAGGTATGTTGGACTGTGTGTGCGCCTGTGAATTTGTGTCTGGATGCAAATTAGTCGTGGTTTTTGCTGAAATTACTGACTTATGAGGTAGTGGGTTGAGGCAGGTGGCTGGTGGGTCATTATGCCTCTTTGGTGACTGAATCTGCAAAGTATCGTCACTCAACTCTGTCTTCCCTGTAGCTGGAACATCTTTGCTCAAGTGTCCCTTAGTGCTTTGCTTACCTTCTGCTTTTGTTTTCGCTGCTCTGGGCTTCATCTTTCGTCGTCTCATAATCCTCCTCTGCACTGAGCAATGGTATCTGCTTCCATTTATTTCAGTCTCTTCTCCATCCTCCTCAGCACTTTGCATTTCTTTAGAGGCAGAGGTAGAACACCCTCTTCCTACAATATGTCCACGTAATCTGTTATCTAGTAAGGATTTATCTTTTCCTAAAATATCAGACAGCAGGACCTTTGCCTGCTTTATGACAAGATCCTCATCATGCCTACTTACTGGCTGTTTACACACACTCCTAGTCATTTGTTCTGATAGTTTAACAACTCCCTCCTCCTTACATGTGTTATTTGTAACACAATGCATATTATTTTGTCCTCTAGCTTTTTCACTATGCACCATCTTAAATTCTGATTCTTTCACCTCATCCAGGGCCCTGTTATTTTTACAATCCATAACTGCAGATGCAGCATTTCTCTTTTCTTTCTGCCCTTCACTATTGCTTTTTACAATGTCTTGCTGCTCCGTTTGTATATCATCTTTTTCTTCTGACACCGTCTGTATTTCGATAACCTTGTCATTGCCCCTTTTGTCACTGTGGGATAAATCACATACAGATTCACTTGCTTGTCTTTTTCTTAAATTTACTTTATCGATGGCCTTGAAAAACATTTCCCTCACCCCTCTGTTACCTTCAGCCACGCAGATCTCTGAACTTCCTCCCTGTCTCAGCTGAGATCTGGAAACTCTTCTGTCTGACTGTTCTGTCAGAGCCGCTGGTCTAGGACACTGGCTCTGCCTGCTCCTGCCTCTTACCTCCACTCTTCCTTTCCTGTCCTCAGAGGTCTTTTCTGCTTCTACACTTTGCGGCATTGATAACCTCGTTAGGTTGACTGTGAGGTATTGCTTCAATGATATTAGTTGATTGTCCCCAGCTTTCTTCGATCTATCTGTGACACTATGACAATCTTCTAGCACGGATGAAGCTCTGATCGTCCGGTGCTGCGTTTGCTCAACAGCTGGGACCTGAGCCGTGGCAATGATGCAGGTTTCAGTGCTGCTGCACTTGTTGCTTTGACTCTCTGTGATCCTTTTTTCAGTCTTCTCTTGTTTTATTGCACTGCAGGTTTTTTCAGTTTCAACAGGGTGACAAACGGTCGTAGTGTTGTCTGTGTTACTGGACCCCGTTTGACGTGTGAGCGCAGCCTGAGCCATGCTCCTTGTTCTTGAAGACATCCTCTTGTGAACTTCTAGCCTTTCCACCACTTTGACATTTGACTTCCCATTAAGGCCAGCGTTACTTATTGCAGGTGTACTTTTCTGATGAAGTGGCATGGAGGAATCTAGAGTAAAAGGCTTCAAGTTCACCTCACTGTTGTTATTCTCTTCACCAGTCGAATTCAGTTGATTTAGCCCGTTATCTTTTGGCATCAGGTCCTCCAGTTGTTGAAGCAAGGCTCTTTCTTTGCTTTTTGGATCCTTACAGTTGAGTAAGAAATCCACTGAGTGGCGCCGTAATCTGATTCTAAGGTCCTTCAGAGAAACTTGGGACAAAAGTGGAACTGTCCGACACTGTTGGACTGTGGAGGATTTCAATGGGTGCTTTCCTGATCGTCTGTGCTTCTCTCGTCTCCACTTTTTTGTTTGACTAAATTTTCTGTTCTTCAAGGCGTTTCTCCTCATCTGCTGGGTAAAGGAATTCCTTGAGGGGATGGCTGTGAATGAAAGAGAACAAAGAAGCAGTTGAACTTGAAGCTGCTGTATACAAAAGCATCTCTTTTGCCAGTATCAACATAAGCAGTGCATGAAAGTCAAGGTTACTTAAAAGATGAAAACACTGAAATTCTATTGTATTCAATTATCAAATAATGGTAACTACGATACAAAGAATTTAGCAATATAAATCAAGTGACCAATTCATTAAACTGCTTAAATTTTTTATCTATAGATAGATTCTATCTATCTAAAGTTAGTCTGTGGTGATGCTTGGAAAGTTGTCGGACAGAAGTGCTGTCTATCCAGCCAGTTTGAGCATATTTTCTCTTCACCAGGAAGTAATCAATCATGTCCGTTGGCCCAAAACACATCGCAGCAACAGTGGAACATATTACAAATGGTATGATTCTATATCTGTTTTACTATTTTGATTAAAACCTCTGTTTTCTCCAAACTTAGTCACAGTGAATATATGTATCCAGACATTAAATGTGAATAAAAAAGAAAAAAAACACACACACACGAGAAAACATCAGAGAATCATTCAACTACCAATCCATATACAACATTGAATGGTCTGACAACTCCTTGCAACAGTAGTGGAGTTTGTGACAAACAGAATGTTGTTTCCTCCATCTGCAAGTAAAAAAGTCCACCAACCAGAGGAAACAATCCCCCCCCCCGCATTACTGCGCCTTCAAGCATGTAAAAACTTAAGTGTCTCAATCAAATTATTTCATATCGCACAATGGAAATCTTTTGCTTAACTTTTACTGATAGTGCTGTCTTCACCAAGGTAACACTAGCAAAAGAAAGCAAAAGTCTTTTAACACAATTTATCAAGTAGTAAATTTTCCATGTTATACCAAATCCTTACATCATGAAGAAGCAACACAATATTCTTCCTAAAGCAGGCCCAACGTACTTGTAGATCATATTTCAAAAATGCTTTTATAATCACAGCCGGAATCCCTGCATTCACAGTAATTACAGAGCTATTCAACACTCCCATCTGTTTCCAAACAGTGAGACAAAATTGTCCATGAACCACTAACTGACTGCATTAGCCTGATCTTGTTACAGGTCTAACATGGCACAGAGATGTCTGGTGGACTTAAATGATATTTCAGCAGCAGATAAGGCTGGTTTCAAAGCAATAAAAAAAAAAAAAAAGACACTTAGATGATTTTCAAGTTTTTCTTAGTTTTATCATGTTTGACGCATAAAAAAAACCTGTGCCTTTTTCCATTCTATTGTCATAGCACTGCAATTTTAGTATGTGAAAATTTGAGGTGATCATGAATCACAGCATGATCGAAGCTGCCCCACAGTTGTTTGCATACTGTCTCCACAGAAGTCAGTCAGGTGATATTTTTGGAAGCAAACACAACAAGAACAGCATTTATACTAACAATTCAATACAATGGAGTGTTTAACTGATTATCATTATTACTATTTATGTATTCATTTTTATGCAAGTGTTTGTTAACTTACATGTTTTGTGCCTGAGGACGCCTTTTAAAATGAGATGGTGCATCTCAAGAGGTTTATCCTTTAATTACATTTTAAGAGTAAAAAAAAAAAAAGATCCAAAAATTTGTTCATATTCTAATCTGCAAAAGGGCTTAATTTAGCAATTCTGAGCTCAATAGACTTGATGTTGTGGTTTTTGCTTTTGCATATAGTGTAAACCATTTCTATTGCCAACTCAAATGAAATTTAAATGGAACAAACAATAACAATATCATCAGTCACTGCCCTACTAACCTACAGCTGCATGTACTTGTTCTTGATAAATGAACACAAAATTAATTAGAAAATTTCTCACCTTTGCAACAACAACAGCATTTAAAGAAATCTTTAAAAAAAGAATAGATGGCACGCTTTGTCCAGTTTCCCTGGACAAAAATCTGACTGATGCACACTAGATTTAAACCTGGAATTCAATCAGCATTGGTTGCTCTTAAGGCTTTTAATTTGTTATTCTTGACAATACTGCGGTATAATTGCATTGTACAGGTAGTACTCCTGTTAGTGAGTTTTAAGCCACTTCTGTGATGCTTTCATTTTAACTACTGCTAATGGTACTTAAAATTGTTGTCATTGCTGTGCTACTAATTACTTTTTTAATGACCAACTGATTAGAGAAAGATAATATTAGAGAAAATCCTTTAACAGTTACCTTTAAAGATACCTGAGTGTATTCCTGGTATTGTTGGCCTTGTAGGAAAGTGACCCTTCTCTCTGTGATGACGAAGATATCTCTCTCTCAGGCGGTACTTTTGGCCCACAGGGTCCTTTGTTTCTTCACATTCAGGCTGCTTCCCTCTGTGTTTGAAGTGACCCTCTCCATTCCTACAAAATAATTAAAATTACAAAAGAAATCAGTTAAAACATCTACCAGTTTTTATCATATCTGATTTTTTTCAAAATCTACAATTCTGAACAAAAACCACACCATAATAAAGACAATGTCTGATCAGACGAAGGACACACCTTTCACAGGTGCAGCATTCACACATTTCGTTTCCTTCCCCAAAAAAGCTGGCACCATAGTAACACGTGATCTCCTCCCCAGGTGAGATAGGTCGAATCACTTCAACACATGCAATATTCTTCTCACCAGGGACAAACTGGGCGGGTGAAAAAAGGGAAAGAAAAAAAACAGCAAAAGACAAAGACAAAGGTTGGTTGGCCCATGGGATACATTAACACAGAGCAGTTCAGAAACAGAAGGTTTGATTCAGTGTCTAAAATACAAGCCTTAATATACATGATAAATCTAGATCTCTTGATACAGAAATACTGCTGATTACCTTGCAGTTTGGTTTGCAGTCTTCAATCCAAAAGGACAAGCAGAGAGAAAAACACAGATAAAAGATTTCAAGTTATTAATTCAAATCACATTGATGTATAAGGAACTCAGCATTTTGTTGATCAGCTGGCTTGTACTGAATTCATTTTGCAAAGGCTCAAAAGCTAAGCTGATTAACTCTCAAACACTATTAAAAGATCTCGTAAGAAACGGCTCTCTGAGAGGACAAAAGAATTAACTACAATTTCACTGGACCATTGTACACATTACAATTCAGTTCACACCATGGGCTGACATGAGGTCCACGAAGAGCAAGCTGCTTGTGTTTATCTGTTCTAATGACTTCTGTGATTGACAAAATGGTCATCTAATGAATTTATGAATTGAAAAAAAACATACAAATTATCCACTATGCCCTTGTCCTGTGGATAATGTGTGCATCTAACATTTACTGTTGATTAAGCTGCTGAGTTCTTCTCGAGTAATCATTTGGTCTATAACATGTCATTAAATAGTGATTTATCAAAATTTCCCACAGCCAAAGCTGACTTAGTTAGTTAGTTATTCACTTATTTAGCAACAAAATTCTGTTAACTTTAAGTTATTTAATATCAACACATTTATTCTTCCCAAGGTGTATGTAGTAGCCTTCTTACATCAGATAGTCATTTTGACCACATAAATTGTAAGAACATTTGGATATATCGCTGAAATGTTTCACATAACAAAAAAGTACTTCATGATAACGATCATAACTACAAAAATATTTAAAGCCTTAAGCACAACCAATAACACTGGAATAAAACTATAGTTAAACTATAGGTCTCTATCAATATGTAAGTCAGTAATAAAAAACACCATTAGAAAACAAATGAAAACAAAAGACAGAATAGTTGAGTAGTGTGACTGCATGTAATAAAAGACCTGTCAATCAGTTAGGAGCTTCCAGTCTTGTGTTTTGACTATTAGTATTTAAATGACCTTTTGCTGACATTCGGATCAGACTGTGCCTTTGAAAATTGACTCCTTAGAGCAGGGGTGTCAAACTCAATCAAAGAAAGGGCCAAAATTTAAAACACGGTCTTAGTCGCGGGCCAAACAGGCTCAACATTTAGTTTTTTTTATATATATATATATATAAAATTTATTTTTTTTTTTATTTTTATTTTTTTATCCAGAAATATGAATGTAAACAGCCAAACTTCTACAACTTTTCTTCAATAAAATAAATAGAATTTTAAATAATTTTTTTCTTTTTTGTACTATCCTGATGTTTTGTCTCATAGTGTCGTCTTATATTTATATTCTTTAATTATGGCCACTTCAGCTCCACAAACAAGACACACAGGTTCACCTCCGACAGACAAACAGGTAAAACTCTGCCCCCCACCTGCTTTGAAAGTCTCTGTTTTCAAACTCCACTTTTCCTTTAGCCATTTATTTTGGGGGGGGCTAGCTTAATGGCGCGTTTCCACTTGTACCTACTCCGTACCTACTCCGAGTAGAGCTGAGTAGGTCCTAGTGGAAAAGCGCCATAAGTGTCGCTATAACATCGCTGATCGATGTATTGATCTGCTGATCGGTGTGCCATTATACCTGCGGGAGGAGGGGCTGCTGCACGGGTCCTGACGGCAGCTGTTCAGTGCATTGTGGGATTTGTAGTATTAGAGGTGGGAGTGCTGTTTACCGACGGGCCATTCTTAATAGTCACATGAAATTATCTCGCGGGCCGTACATAATTGTATCGCGGGCCACATCCGGCCCGCGGGCCTTGAGTTTGACATATGTGCCTTAGAGGTAAGATGTTCTCCTTATGATACGCCCAGGCAGGCACTCCCATCAGCTATGAAAATTGTGAATTGGTATATCTGTGTACACGTAAGAATGAGTCATAAACTCAGACAAACTCACCATGGTTAATGAAAGCTGCAGGACCAAGCCAAAGCTGAGCACAGCGTTTGCGTGTGGAATACATAACACTGAAGTCATTGACTCCTGCCCTCAGCACAGCGCTGTCAGTGGGGCTCAGCTCTGCTATGCAGCCCAGCAGGACCTCCACGCGCTCTCCTGCAAACCTGCAGAGCAACAATTCAAGCATTACATATCTATAACCACAAAAATAAAAACAAAACCAACACAGTCCAGGACATGCAGCACTTATTGCCAGCTTACATGCCTACTTATCAGCTACATGCTGCCTGAACAAATACAATGTTAAGAGTTTGTCTGATTACCAGTGCCTTGTTGAGGTTATCTTTGCTCCATTGGTCTCTGAGGAGTATCTGTCACAGGACTCTATCTTGACACCACTATCCAACAGGAAGGCACTGAGGTAGCGATAAACCTGCAGACATCATAGATGGCTTAGATTGTGTTCTCAAATTCAAAAATAGATGGTCGTTTTTTATGGACATAATACAGACACTAATATAGGGAGAACATCAAGCATATAAGTCACAATAAGTCAAATGTTAATTTGTGATTTTTTTTGTAAGTGAAACATTGGCCTACATGTTGCCTCAGTAGCTCCTGTCGATGGCTTCCCAAAGCATTAAAGTAGTCGCCAGCCAGTTCGCCCACTGTCAGCGCCTCAAACGTAGCAATGAAATCATGCGTACGCTGAAAGCGCAACAAGGTCTCTTTAAGATTACCCCAACGTCGGATCTCTGGTGGGGGGCTAAAGAGGGGAGAAAAGCAGATGATGGTATTAAAGGGAGCAGAAACAATCACATGACAAAGTCTAAAACACAAAATCTGTGTTAGTCAAAGGTGTGTCTGTGTTAAGCAATATTTATCTGGAATTTTAAATATAAATTCCAGTTTGTCAGTTAAGACTTCTTGGCCTGTTCAAAGAGGACACCATTTACAGAGAAATTTAATTGAAGATTTCCATCACTTGATGATCTTAAGAGAATATAAAATCACAAAAACTGCAAAATCCGTCACCAGTTAAACTGACATAAAAATAGGGCTAAATGATAAAAAAAGCGTTGTTAAAAATTGAGATGATCACTAATTATTTGTGCATCGTTCCCGGTAAAATAGTTCAACTGTATTGAATATTCTAACATCCCAGAAAATTTGCATCATTTACACTGAACTTCATAAACTCATTACTTATTATTACTCAAATTTGCATAAAATAAACTAATTGTTTAATACAAATGACTAATAAACTATTATTATAATCATATAAAAAGTGGCAGCACACTTGCAGATAGCTTGCAGCCACAAAGCATTGGAAGCCAAAAGCAACAAATACAGCATCATCACAACAAACTTATACAACTTTCAAACGCTACTGCAGCATGTGTACACAAACTGCTGTGTTGATCTACGCAACACTTTGAAATACACTTACTTTAATTCTAAATGGAGTGACAGAGTGCATGAACTTTGTTGAACAGACACAGGACAATAAACTGCTATTTGATTCCACACACACTATAATTTACTAAATGAAGAAATGTTTAACTTATGTGTCATGTCATGCATATACATCTCCCAGTAAACAAACGAGAGAGAAAAGGCAAGAATAGTGTACTGAACTGTTTAAATACTGATGTGACTGAATTTTACTTGTGATACTGGCTGAATTGACATTTCCGGAGTGACACTTTACCTAATGTTCATTTTGTGGGTGCTGAAGCCCAGCAAAGGGTCCAGCACCAAACCGGTGGCCAGGTCATCGGTCTCACACAGCTCCTTCACACTCATTCTAGTGCATCCGTCCATTGCCTCCCACCATCAGCATGCTGCAATCACAGGGTCAGAGTACCGCTATGACAACAACAACAACAAACCACAATTATCAGGAGTTGTGCATTTTAGCAGAACCAGTTTGCAAATGATACATTAACATAACACTAATTACTTTTTAAAGTTGGCTCACAACTCCGCCATGAAGCCCGGTCTTAATCTATATTCTGTACACCAGTGAATGATAACGTTATGTATACGTAAGGAATGCGACTGGATTCATATTAGCTGCCATAGCAGATTAGCTTAGCATGTCAGCTTGCTAGGAAAATACAGTCGGGTATCAGCTGAGGATTGAGGAAGCTAACATTATGGTAGCACTAGCGGCCTGCAGCTAACGTAACATTACTGCACCGCATCGTTGGTGAAATACAAGTAGTGTGAAGCAATGCGCTCTCACAGTGACACATGCATCGAAAACCTACCTGGGAGTCTTTTGTAGTCAACGAAAGTATCGTCAGATAGACAATTTATCGCAAGCGGCTCGCTTGCTTTGGCTCCTGTTCACCTGGGAAGGAAAGTTAGCCTAGCAACATCACCAACTAGCTTTCCGCCGTACTGCTGGATAGCCCAACCAGCGTACGAAAATGGAGTCTCCTCGTCACTTCTGGAATTTGTCCGTTTTTTGACGACTGCGAATCCCAAATAAGAATTGTAAAAAGCAGAAATGCACCACACACGACAATAACCTAGCTTGAAAATCTATATGTTATGTAGCTAGCTAACTAGCTTTACACAACGCTCATCTAATAGCAAAAGTTGATGGGCAACGTCCAGTGCAACCGAACTATTATTAACCACGCCCACAAGCTGTGTTATTCGCTGAGGTCAAGGTCAATTTTACAAGAAGTTCTGTAATTGGCCAGTCTTTGGATGGGTGGGGCCATGTGTCTTCGTTTACTCTACTATCTGTACTACGTTAATACTGTTGTAGAGCATTTCACCTAATCACTCACAGGGATGGCTAACCTGTGTGGAGTACATGGAGATGCTGTCACTAAGAGCAATACCATGACCTGCCCGCTAATGCATGATAGTAAAGCCAAACATATATCGTGGCTGCGCTGTGAATTAGATGAATAAGGATGGGATTGTTTGGCACAGATGACATTTGCATACAGTTGTAATTAGTGAGTTACTCGCTATTACTAGTGTTTTGGAGAGGTACAATTAAATGTTTTTTATAATAACCCAGCTTTATTGAAGAATGTAAGATGCATAGCTGAAATCACTGTTCTGTTCATAGTCAAACAGCCAGTATTTTTATACTGATCTTATTTATTCAATTATTGGGTGGCAGAAATTGAACATAACATGTATGGAAGGCTTTGAGTGAGATAGAAAGTCATCATTTTTTATGCTTCTCAATTTATCATGTTTTTAAGTACAAACCTCCTTTACTACTGTGTGTGCAGACCCATGCAAACCTTTGAAGCACCAGAAACATTATTAAGAGTCAGGGTCTTGTCTAGTGCTACTGTATTTATTAAATTGTTGATCACTTTAAAGGGGTTAAATGTTCCAATCTTCTGGTCTGAGCTCTGGGTTTTGTTTACATTTGGATCACAGATAGTTAACTTTCAAAGATTACATTATCTCACACACTGCTTGAAATGCACACATTTGCACACCTTCTTATCGTTGAATACCAAATTTACCTTTGAAATACAGTGTGTCAAAGTCCAGGTTGATACATTATGACCACCCACTTTTAACAGAGACAAACAACTGGACAACAATCCAGGGTCGCGCTCTTGCATATTTTACAGTGCGTCAAGGCAATTAAGCTCTATTATACATCAGTAATCTCCAAGAAGTTGAGGTGAAACATCACATCATAAAGGCTCAGCTGAGGTATTTCATGTAGCTGAATGAATACATCCATCAGATTGTGGTCAGTTTTTACACAGTTATCAATGAGTGTATACTCAACCTCTTTACTGCAGAAGGTAACTGGTTCCACCTGTCAACCTTTCATCCTGGCAAACACATCGTCCAGGCTCTCCTGGCAATAATAATTGCCAGGAGTCATTGTCATGTTATGTATTTTTGCCTGTTCATACCTGTAATATAGTCTGTTCACACCAACCCAGCTCACGTTCAGTTTCTTATTTCTTATCTCTTGTAAGAACATTTCAAGCACAAGCTATGATGCTGCTTCTGGTGAGGATGCAAGTCTGGTTCATCAGTCAGCAGGATGATTTACGGGCCGACGGATGGTGACTTCACTCTACAGAAACATCAGGCTGCACCATCATACATCTACAGGATCCATCACAAGCAACACTGATGTACCCCCTGATGTGAATACCGCAGATATGGCCCTCTATTAGATGTTTCATCAAAAACTAATACTGTTTGATGTCATCTATTAGATATATATATTTGTTGTTAGAGGGAGTTATATACACTTATACAGTTGCACACAAACGCATAAATGTCTCCTATTTTAGGGTATATAGAGACATCTAATTTCCATTTGGGATTTTTCAAACCCTAGCAATATCATTTAGCATTTTGTCATATCAACAAATTAAACACATTAAGAAGTTTGCTTTTGAAGGTCTGCATGAAATAAAACAGATTTTTGGGGGTTGGCTGTATTTCAGTCAAAAGCAGCAGACTGGACAATTTCACTTATTTTAATGCAGCCGTTTTGGCTCGCTGCCTGAGATGTTCTTACTGTACTTGCAGCACACGTCACAGTTTTTATCCCAGCTTGTGACAGCAAACCATAAAAGATAAGCAAAGGGGAAAAGATAAAGACCACAAAGACAGGGAACAGAGATGGAGGCAAGTCCTGCTGCCGAATCCCAGCGCCATTTTTAAAACAAGAGGAAGGAATAGCCTGGCAGCATTTATTTGTTTCTCTGTTTTTCATAAAGCAGATCATGGTCAATGGACTCTTCTTGATTTGATAAAGTCTCTGTGTGCTGTCTGAGCAGGTGCCATTAAATAAATAAATAAGAAAATAACACACACAGGTATAAAGAGGCCTCCCGCAATAAAATCAGCCTGGAGGCAGGAAAGACGTGTAAACATTACTACACTCCCAGTAACGTTGTATCACTCTTTTCTAGTAGCTGCTGCAACTTTCCTGTAGTTTTCATGTAATAGTAAATTAGATTATTAGAAAGAAAACCAGACACAAATATACAAATTCTATGTTTTATTTCTACCTTGTAACAGAGACAATTTGTGATTGATTTGAAAACAAATGAAATACAAATAAAAAATACAGTTAAATTTCTGTTGTTTCTTTTCCCTTAATTGTAATAATCTAATCATTTCATAACTACCCAGCGACAGTGCATGGTGCAAAACATCCCTGATTGATTAAAAAATCCTACACTAATAAGCTCGCAGTATCTAGGATTAAATTTGTCAATAAAAACAATATGAACTAAAAAGAAAGTAAGTAAAGACCAGATTCTTAGAGGTAATAACAACAGTGAATATAGAGTGACAATTAAAAAAAATGTTAAAAGCAGAGGTTTGTACAGCTATGAAAATGGGAATGAAAGTGGCCTTTAGCGGGCCATTTATTCAGAAGACAGAGATCTACAAGTTCCATAAAGTTTTAGCACTATATAATCTCTTACAAGAGCCACTTAACTGTTTTGCATTGTTGAAGACACCATCTCTCTCCACTGGAGATGGCCTCTACAGCATCTTAACTCTCAAGCCTTGTATTAACTGTTTGTTACCTTATTAGACTTTAATATCATAAAATTCTGTACATCATATCAATTCGATCCACAAAAGGTGGGCCCGCATCATTTACAAAACAAAAGACATGACCTTCAAAGCACCCGATAACTCTGAACATTGTCTCCCCATGGACTCACCAGCGCGCCACTGTTGGCCTCAACTCATTTCAATTTAGTCACCTTAAAACACGAACAGAAACTGCAAGTCATCTGACTTGTGAATATTCTGTAATATTGTTTGATGTATTTTTCTCAGTGTATTAATATAAACACGATTTCCTCACACCATTCATTTTAATTTAAGTTTCACTTCCTGAGTTGATCTTACTGGATGTGAAGTGAACATGAGCACACAATGAGGTCCAATGATATCTTTTTCACCTGCCCTCTCACACACAATATCTGATGCAGCTATGAGCTGCATTGCCAATTGTTAGAAAGTCAAGTGAGATTCTAAATAAATCTTACTTACGCTGATTTGATTTTTTTCTTCAAAAAAACCAAACACTTGTGTTCTGAGGTACGGAGTTGAAAACCTCTTGCTGCAAAAGTAGAGGGGGAAAGGTGGGGCAGAATGACTGATATCCAGCCTCCCCACCCTCTGCTTTAAGTATGTGCTTATGCACTGCACTTAGACCGATATTTACTGGCTTTGCAATCTGGAGAGCTGCGGTCACATGTTTTCATACTTGGACAGAGGGCTGAAGAATGCAGACAGACAGTAGACAAATAAAACCAGACACAACAATTATATAATGGAGGGAAGAAGTGTTTTTTTTTTTTTTTTTTGGGGGGGGGGGGGGGGGGGGGGGGTAGTAGAAATGGGCAGTGAAATACCCTGAAACACTGTAGAAAGAAGTATTTTTCAGCAGTTGCAACAGCCTGTGCTGGACTGTGGGCTGCTTTCATTGGGGGCACCCTGTATACCAACTGACCTTAATGCACACTGGAAGGAATACAGCTCGTTTGTGACATTAAGTGATAGTTTGGTTTTTTTTTTTTTTTATTTAAAAAAGTGTCTTTTTGAATCTGAATTCATGAGGGTTGAAGGTTCACAGTTGTCACAGGATCTACTTTGAGTTTTCACAAGACTGCGATTCTCTGCATATGGCTCTTAATGCTTATTTCAACAGCAAGCTGCTAAAAGAAAAGCGGGACACAGCAACTGAGAATGACTGCTTGTCACAAACAATGCAAGCACTTCCATATTCTTGCCAATATAATTTACACAGCACAAGAAGCATAGAAAATTTTACTTATCGCTATACAGTGGTAGCTGTTCACCTGGGAATTACCTGATGTTTCAAGCTAAACTTTAAGGTAGGTTCAGTTGGACTTTGCTGTACATGATTATCTGTAGTAGCTAGATTAATGCTTCTAACAGTTAAAAAAAAAAAAAAGATTTTGTGCTCAGATTCCCCATCAAGTTTAAAGGACTGCTTGCTATGATATCAGAAGTTCTCTCCAAACCGCATTTAGCCCTCATGTTCCTGGTTTTAGCTTGCATGCAACACTCATTCGGTGTGGGTTTGATTAAAACCAGCCCACTCTTCGTTTTTACGATGGACTCAACTGAAGTGGTCATGACCAGAGCATTTCAAAGTGGAAAGGTCAGAACGATGGTTTACCATCTCATCTCCCTGTAACAGCTCTTGCCATTGATCACAGCAAAATGTGAAAAATCTTCAAGCCACTTTCTCCTCAGTAGGTATCTTGAGACTGCTGTATTCAAGTTCAATACAGATAAATAGTGGTATCTACTCGTGGAACATCTGCACATGGCGATACTGTGTTATGCGTGAGGATAATTGTGAGGCATTGAGCAACACGTGACAGTGCTATTCACTTCTTGTTCCTAAACTTCATTGACTACCTATACTTCATAACAGCCCAACAAACATGAGAAAAAAAATAAACGAGATTCCAAATCAAATATCTATTTTTTGTGATAAAAACAGGCAACATCTGGTTCTGAAACCAGCTTTGGGCTGTCCTCTCCTGCAGGCAATGGATTTCCACTAAACATCATCTTTGGCTAAATCACTCTGAAGCAACATGCAAAATGTCTGTTTTGACCAACTGTGCTGGACCAGAATTACACTTTGCAGTTTCTACATTTTTGTGAGTCTCCTGATCTTATTGTCAATTCAAGGTACCAACCTCTCAGAGGCAAGCACAGCCACTATGCATGGCAAAGGTTGCTGACAAACATGACAAAGCAATGGCAAACACAAAGTGATCAGCATGATGGCATAATTCAAATAAAGGGTTATTTTTATTCATCTTCAACTTTCAGTGAACTAAAAACAAAAACAAGTAAAAGAAAGAAAAAAACAAAAAAAAAACATTTCGGTTGCATTTATCTACAAAAAACAAAACAAAAAAGCACAAGTATTTCACATCCATGACCATGTTGTCAAATCATTGGTTTCTCAAAGGGAAGAAAAACAAAAAAAAAAAAACTCTCATCGTGAATCAGTTTCATTTGAAGATTCACATGCACATATATCCACCTGTGCAGCCAGTGTGAGTGGTATGTGCCGTTACCGTTTGACCGTGCAACTTGATGCCACCCCGCCGCCCCCTTCCCACCCATCACACAGACATACACAGACCTCTGAAACAGGATGTACAAAAGCTTGTTTAGCATTAAACAGTGCAGGGCCTTAACATAAACAGCTAAGGCTCCTCTTTCTCTCTCTCCCCCTGCCCCTAGGTTTGAAATTACATCACGGATGGGTAACGGCCCATCTCCACAAAATGACAGGAAAACAGAATAGAGGGTAAGATGGAAGCAAAACATACATACAGAATATAGCAATTCCCTCTGTATCATTCTCACCTTTTTAAATGCTCTCACACAAAAATCTGCACACAAACAGCCAAACAAACACTTAAAAATAAATTTAGAGTGGAAAAAAAAACATGATTGAACCCAGGACACTTGTCTGCTTTGTTGCCATTTGGTGATGGGGGAGAAACAAGTTTGGGAGGTAGAGGAAAAAAAGAGTGTTGGGCCAAAGTGTGGGTGGCAGGTTGTGGGAGGGGGGACACAGCGGGTGTTATTTCTTGGCCTTGGCGGCCTTGGCTGAATTTCGAGGTGGGGTGACGGGTCTCCCAGATCCCATTCCTCCCCCTCCGCCATAAGGATACAATTTCTTATCTGCTGGCTTCAGAATCTGTGAGAAAGACAAAGAAATTCTCATTTGACAATAGAAATCAACTTTCAGTATTCATTTTTAATAATTAAGGGAAACTAGAACTAAAAAAAAAAAAAAAAACAAGCCAGTGACTAGAATTCATAGATGATCATTGATGGTTTACACACCTGGAAGGAGCACATGAGCGTCTCATCCACACTCATCATGGCACCGGCGTTGTCAAACTCTCCACAGTAATTTGGAGCCGAGAATAGAGTCACGAGTTGCCTCTTTGCGAAGAACTCATAACCATCTTCTACCACCTCAGGACAGAAATAAGACCGTCAGTACCACCAGAAAAGCAAGCGCGTCAGTCTGTGATCTGCTTGGTAATATTTTAGTGTCGCGTCCTGGATCCTGAAAACCAACTTATTATTAACTACTTATTGACACTGATGGTTGTAAAATATATTACATATTAGCATATTTAAAGTTATCATCTCCCTTTCTTTTTGGTTCACAGTGAGATTGATCTATAAAATTTGACTTTGTGGCATGAAACAAATAAACAAATAAAACCCTAATACTGTTACTGCACTATTCATTTTTGGAAAAAAAAAAAAGGGGGGGGGGGGAAACAAATGCACCTCCCACAACTTCAGTTAGCAAAAGGCCTTCTGGCTATACATTACCTGGTGTGCCCTGCATATTAGGTCCATGTCGTGTTTGTGCAAAAATTTGGCCACCACATCTGCCCCAAACGTGAAGGAGACGCCACGGTCGTTTTCACCCCAGCCCAGCACATCTTTGTCTGGATCAGCCCACAGCAGGTCACACAACAAACCCTGGTCAGGCACATCTGTGGGTCGCATTACTCTGCGAATCTGCTCCATAGACTGAAGATCAGGAGAGAGCCCTGGAGAGAGAGAGGGAGAGAGAGATCAGACACACACCTCAGTCTGGTTCTTATCTAATGTGCATCATCTAAGCCTCAAAGCATGTTATATTAACATGGCCTACCTCCATGACAGCAGAAGATTTTCTCATCTACAATGGCAGCCACAGGTAAACAGTTGAAGCAGTCTGTGAAGGTCTTCCACAGCTTAATGTTATACCGTCGCTTACCTACCAACAGAATAGGAGCGATGAGAACACAGGCCAACAGTCAAGAGAACACATTTGACACTCTGTTTGCCAAAGTACCCTGCACTTACACTCATCATAAAAGCCATAGATTCGATTAATAGAGGCGCATTCATGGTTTCCACGCAGAAGGAAAAAGTTCTCTGGATATTTGATCTTGTAGGCTAGAAGCAGGCAGATAGTCTCCAGGGACTGCTTCCCTCTGTCTACGTAGTCACCCAGGAACAGGTAGTTGCTTTCTGGGGGGAAGCCTCCATATTCAAACAGCCGGAGCAGGTCATAGTACTGACCATGGACATCACCTGCAGAGGGCAGCAGAGAGATGCAATTTTTGAACACCAGACTTTCACTGCTACTGAATGTGGGTGCCTTTGCAGTCAGGGTCCACACTTATCAACTGACATCCAACTGGCAATTACAGATGCACAAGTGGTCTAGTAAATCATGAACATCATCTCAGGTAACGATCATTTGCCCTCTCATCAGAGTCGGACTACCGTGTAACCACTTAAACTTTGAGATTTCACACTTGGTCTAGATGCATTATTGAAACTCACTGGCCACTACATGAAAACTTACCACAGATTTTGAGGGGAGCTTCTAGCTCAAGCAGGATTGGCTGGCTCAGGAAGATTTCACGGGACTTTAAGCAAAGGCCACGGATCTCACCCTCTGTCAGCTGGACATTCTTTCCTGGCCGAGAGCCCTTGACTGAAAAAAGGAGATAAAAGGGACAGATGTTTAACAGGGGATGCAATAAACACCACAAAGGCACACCTATGCTCAGGGCTGTGAGAAAAGACTGAATGAAAAAGGACACAAGGCAAAGCAATGACACGTGATACTCAGATTTTAAGCCAGACCACCAGACTGGGAAGTTAACACCTCCCACCATCCAAATGCTGGCAAATTCTGTTAGCAGTGCTGTCTAACAGCCACATCAGCAGGTAACCACGTCATTTAGAAATAGTCATAGTAATATTATCCTCTACATGTTGGAAATCATAAGATACTAACATAATATTCACTCTGTATGTTTATCAAAATACAGAGTAAGGTGAGCCCTGTGCAGTTTGCTCAGAGATGCAGCATCCGAGAAAACCTAAACGTTGGAAACTAGCCTGATGTTGGTCTCAAAAGCACGTCTTTCTGCCTAGGTGACAGTTCAAAGCCAAGCCCAGACAAAGATGTGAAACCCACTTCCTCCTTCTAGCTAATGTTGCTGCACCACAGACATTGCAAACATGAAATTAGGACTCTTAGTATGCACAAAGTATGACATGTCATGGGTGAAAACAAACGTCAAAAATAAAGCCAAGTAACAGGTTGTAACAGAAAAGTAAATCAAATATAAACTGTATTTATTGAGTAACAATGAAGGTAACATTTTGTTCTTCTTTCACTGATGCCATCTGAAGAATTCAGCAGGTTTGTCAAGTCTCTCCATGTCATGCTTTTCACACTTACCACACACACACACACACACACGCACACACACAGAATGGAGCCAAACACAAATTAAGATAAAGACATGAGCCAGGAACGCAATTTATTTTCCTGACAGATTATTTGTCTTGAAATGACACTTCGCATTGATACATGTTGTCATCATTCAAATACTAGAAAGGTAGGAGTGATGAAAATGACAGCAAAAGAAAATGATAAAATCGAAAAAGATAAAAGAGTTGGTAACCTCACAGGCATTCTCAGATAATCTATATCAAACTAATATTACTGCTCATAATTCAGATCAAAATATTTGCACACCAACATGCCAACCGCGGGGTGCAGATGTGATACCATGCCATCTCAGTGCCTGTGTGTGTGCTGCAGGCTTATGCAAGACTTCCTCTGACAGAGTTTAGAATCTGTTTTTTTTGTGTGACTGACAGAATCAATAACACCCCCATTCTTACAAGTGCCACTTGATGCAAAAGTATATACCAACATACAACTGCACAAGCCTCCAGAGGAGTCTCATTCCCACTCAACAAATACAATTACAACCTCCTGAACAGGTAAGACACATATAGTGGAGACAGAATTGCCTCCAACCGTCGAAAAGACAATTGTTTTCAAGCTGGGTGTGAACAGAGTTCTTTGGAATGCGTGTGTGGGATTGATTCATTTGTTCTCAGGTATTAACTGGTTAACAGACAGATACTTTCAGCTTTAAATACCAAACAATCAAAATGATGCAGATCAAGGCTGAGTAGTAACAGAAATGTGGCTCTATTAAAACTAATTTTATCATCACATATATTTTATAATCTACATGTATCAGAAATTTTGTTATTTATAAACTGGGATCTTGTTCATCTGCTCTGTACATGCAACATCTATTGCATGCCTGTCCACCCTGGGCGAGGATCCCTCCTCTGCATCCAAACCAAGGACAGAGGGTGTCGTACAGTGTACAGATTGTAAAGCCCCCTGAGGCAAATAGCGATTTGTGATTTTGGGCTATAGCCTACAAAAAAAATAAATAAATAAAAATAAATCTGACCTGCCTTTGGCTTGCCTTTTTTGTATTTGACTTTCCTACTGCTGGTAAAACTAGAAACAAATGCAGAGGCAAAGCTACACAGTTATATCCGTTTTTAAATGTATTCTACTTTCTTCACAAGAAATCGATTTTACCTTTTACACCAAAGTTTAATTGAAATGAATATTCTAATGCCACCAGAGCAACATTCAAACAAATAACAATTCAATCTATGTACAAATTCTGCTTAATTACACTTGCAGGTTGCCTTTGTCTGTAATGACAACTGTGTGTTTTTTCATGTGAACACAGGAGCTCTTCCTGATTTCATGTACCGGAGTTTAAATACAGAAATGGTGGTATCTAACACTAGGATTTATTTTAATACAAGAAATGAAAAAATGTAATCTAAACAACTTTGGATTCAAAACCTCACAACTTGCTGTAGGTTAACTTTTATATGGCAGTCTTACAGTAAACAGTGTCACAGACTGGATGATTATTGAAAAATTATTGCTGATGGCTATCAAACTAGCATTTGCTTGTATACATATGGAAACAGAAGCACAGATTAAGTTTTTGTTGTTACATGCAGAGAAAATGAGAATTCATTACAGACCATCTCTCAGTAAAACGGATCCAGATTTAATAGTGCTTGCAAAGCACTTGGAGAGGGAGGGTGAGAGTAGAAATCAACAAATGGATGTACAATGGCATTATCCTGAAGCGGCAACTAAAAGCAAAGTCCTAAACAGTGAAAAGTAGGTATAAATACTGCAGTGCTGCTTGTCACTTTAAACCTGGATTACAGAAAGTTAAGCCCTGACTGAGCTTACTCCAAAGTTAGCCACATAGCCAGTGGGCAACAGTGAGCTTATCATGAGGGGTCCAGACAAAAGGTTTTCCACTACGCTGATCAGGGGGCAGAAAACAAAGAGCTGGACCAGCACAACAGAAAAGCAGTGTCCGGAGTGCTGGAATCAACAGTTGGTTTGGTCCAGCACTCCTGACTCAGTGCTGGGTGTTCTGGCTGAGCTTGTGTGATGTCACGCTCTCCAGACATGCTATTAGCAACACAGGGTTCACTTAGCTCTAGATCTACGACAGTAATCCAATTGAAACCACTCATTATCCCAACACATTTAATTGGTTTGGTCTTGAAAACGCAGTCAGCAAGCAGGAGGGTTACCTTTTTGCCGACATGGGAGACTGAGCTGGTATAATTTGTCAATCTTTTGATGCATCGCCTGCATTGGATCAAGTATTTATGAGTCAGATCAACACAATAATAATAAAGTTAACTGGCGGACGGTTACTCAGAGCACTACAACCCCAAATGCCGACAAAAAAAGGTCAAGATAGTTACATAACAGGATATAAATACTGCCACTGTCAGGCTTGTTTGTCTTCTCCCGTGTTTGGCAGACAACCATATCATGGCCCAAGTATAACAATCCATGTACAAAACACTCCAGCAGCCGATAGGGTTCACAGTCAAAGTCAAACTCCCAGGAGGCACTATGACTGCACAAGCATATTTAAAAATAATCCCAATCATCTCCACCAGCTCATCTCGGGCTTATCATGCAGGGCCTATTTTTAAGTAGGTAAATAAACAAAAGGCTAAAAATTTATTAAACATAGTTTGGCCTGGGAAAGTTCTCTGTACCCAACATTCCTCATTTACTGACCAAAACATCTTCTAATACAATGACTTAGGGTGCAGTTTTTTGAATCACAACTTGAAGAGGCAACAAGACCCCGAACCAACATATATGACGTTCTTGTGAAACAGACTCACAAAAGATGTCTCTATGCAAACAGGTCCATAGGGGAAACTAAAATGTACGTGTGAAGCAAGCATAATTTCTGCACCCAGTGCACTTGACTCACAAGGACAACTACAAAGGTCACAACCCTATTCCTTGTGCTCTTTACAGACAACTGTACAGTTGGGTGTGAAGAGATTTATGCTTCTGCTTGATGTCCTCGGGACTCCTGTTACACAATCATCATGTGAATGTGAAGATAAAACAGCCCTGCTTTCCCTCATGCACGCACACTCGATTCAGACGGTAACAGATCTGTTTCCACACATTGTATACAAAGTGTGTTCAGACATGTCGAACCTGCTACTTAGGAATGGTTTGTGCCACATTACGAATCACGTCTAAGTTTCAAGTTTCCTTTATGTAAAGCCATTCTACTGCATTATTTTTACAACCTGGATCATTTAAACACAAGATGTTTAACAGTTACAACACAACAATTACTTTTAGACTTAATCTAATGTATGCACATATGGACATTTTATATTTCATGTGGAGCACATGAAAGACATGCAATACTACTTTGTAAGAAAAACAAATGATATAAACAGTTCATATCTTGCTTCAAAACAGCTGTGGAGTAGCAGAGAGGGCCAACAAGCAACTCTACAAAGTGCCTTAGTGAGCAAATGCCAATCAAAGTATCTTTGTTTGTACACTTCATTAACACTGGGGAAGGTTGTGGCTGCACATTGTAATCAGAAACTCAATTACAAAACAGTATGCACAACACAGGACAGTTCACCCATTTAACTGAGAAGCTCTAATGGGAAAGAGGCAACAAATGAGGTTGTTAAAAAACTATGACTACAAAACCATGAACAAGTGTCAATGACATAAACATCTATGCTACAAGGCTAATCAATAATCCGTCTATAGCCACTCTCAGATCCTCCAACCAATAACAGCAATTATTCAGAATATTCTTCTGAGATACGAGTACGAAATCTCAGTCCAGCATCACCCTCTCGATGGAAAAAGCTAATGCACCAATCAAAAATCCTGAGTGTCCGTAATGTATAATCTGTAATTTACATTTAAAAAAAGTGTCTGTGTGCGTGTTATGTTCCTCCCTTTTCGAGCTACTTCACGCTGTAACGTCACCCACTTCTCCCTGATTTGCAGACAGTACTGTAACAATGCATTTCTAATGAAATACAGAAATAAATGGCCTTGATGAACAAATGATCTTCCCAATCAAATAACGTTAGCTAAGCAATCTGTAAAGAGCAGGGTTGATTTGGCTACAAGCTTTCATCCAAATCCAGCCGTCGAGTCTGAGTGCACAGCAATCTTAAGTAGGCTACTACAGCCTATAACGTGACTAACGTTACCTTTAACTTTAGCCGACTTACCTGGCATATAAAATACAGATTTCACAACTACCAAGATATCTCATAGTCTGAATGCACATCAATATTACTGCACCGTGGGTTTGGTCCTCCTCACCTTCCAAGAGACGCTGAATTATAGAGTCGATGTTTAATTTGTCTGGCTCCGCCATTTTCTTTATTTTCTGACGTTCTCGGGCAGTCGAGACCTTGGTTTTCCGTGTTGCACCTTAGATTTTAAAAAACAGAAAGGACAAAGGACGGAGGCTGTTGGTTAGTCATAACAAACGTAATAATTCACACCGGCTGGCTAACGAGTGCCTCGCACTAACGTTACCGAATGTTAGCGAACTGGAACAATGAATGAGCTTCTGCGAGATTGAGCTAACCACGCTAGCTGGGTAGCTGCTAGCCAAGTAACGTAAGCTACACACAGCAAACTAGCAGCAGCAAAACTGGACAGCTAGTTAGCTAACGTTAGCTATGTAATACAACTTATAAACAGATAAAATATCCCGAACCTTAACTTCGGTTTAACGACGTCCCCCCTGGGATGAATAATGTGTAAATATTAATCCTCTGAGCTCAATCTTGGCCCCCTTTCCTTCGGTTCGTCCGGGTCCCTCCACTCTTCCCCCAGTAACTTTAAAAGAAGGCCGTTTTTTACCGAAGTGTCTTCGGCGACGAGGAGGCTGAATCAAACCGAGCTCTTCACACGGTTCTCACAAGATGATTGGTCCATCTTGGAATTTAGAACCCGAATTGGCGTATTTGATTGGACGCCTGCTGGGTCCGTCTTACACTTAGACCACTCCCTCAGCCGTTTACAACGGCATCAATGGAGAAGTGAGCGAGAGCTCAACGTGCCCCACCGTGCGTTTACGGTGGGAATTACAGTGTAACCCCCCCAAAGACCACTTGATACCAGTACATCTGACCTGTCCACAGAGGGACGGACACAAAGCAACATCTGTACAGGTGTTTTTGGGAGGATCAAAGTTTTAAGCTTCAATGAGTCTCAAAATGGGTTTGTTTAAAATCTGCAAGAATCTTTAAGGCCAAAGTTCCTGATGGAACTCATGGAAAAATCATGTGCATAATTTTAAAAACATTTCTCTGTAATTCAGTACTGTACTGAAGTAGAAATACTTAAGTACTTGTACCTTGTATGTCCATTCCATGCTCCTCAATACAAGAGGGAACTACTAGCCTATACGTTATGCTCTACTACATTTATCTGACAGGTTTAGTTACAGTAGTTTTTACATTCAAGGATTCAAGGAACTTTATTTGTCATACCAACACACATTTACACACGGGGAGGTACGAAATTAAGTTCTCCGGTCCCGGTTTAAGCCACGATAAATATATAAAATAAAATATATAGAATAGAAAATAGAGGTCCTATATAAAAAACATATGATGAGCTAATAAAATGTCAAGCATTTTCTATATTACAAACTAGCCAACAGTATAAGCAATAGTTAAAATTATCTTCATCTCGACCAACTATAGCAGTAAAACACATTCATATATCGATAATAATAATAACAATCAAATAACATAATATATGGTAGCATAAAACTCAGAGAGCCCACAGTTGTGCATTATATTTTACTTTCTTTTACTTAAGTAAAAGAAGAAAGCTATGACTGCACACTTAAGAAACACAAGGTACTTGATAGGCAGGGGTAAACCTACAATATAGCAGCATAAATAGCTCCTCAATGTTGCTGAAAATATGGGATTGTTTTTATTGAATTAGAGCCTTGTATTCCACATTAAAGTCTATATGCAGCATCTGTTCAACACAGGTAATGCATGTCAAGTTTCAGCTGTATGTGTGTGTATTTTGCTCTTAACATTTTGTTATATATAAAAAATGCTGTGTGTCTCTCTATGACTGAACCGTCTTCCAAACTAAAATCTAGTTATTAAATTAAATCAAATTAAATTAATTTTGTCTATGTATTATGCAAACCAAAACTATGAGTGTGTGTGAGAGGCACACTGACTGTATGTTTCAGACTGGGTTAATGGAGGATACACATATTTGGTTGCACAATATTCCCTGTTGTTTCTTCATATTCTTACCTTCCCATGATCCACGAAACCCTGCTTGTAATCTTACACAAAATCTTAAACCCACTCAGTCCAGGTTTCCTAAATCAGTCTCCTTGCATGTGTCACAGTTTCAACAGTTGTAGGTGTGTGTGTGTGTGTGTGTGTGTGTGTGGGGGGGGGGGAATGATGTAGGATGTGCAGGTATGGAAGCATGGGTGATATCTGAGTGAGTCTGCCAGATGACTCAGTTTTCCTTCTCTCTTTCTTTCTCTGATGGATACAAGCAAAATGATTCAGTATCATGACTGTATCACAATAACCTCTGTGTATATTTCTGGATCAGTTTTGAGACTACTGATGCTAAGACATCACAACCTGTAGAGATGCACAGAGGTGTGTTAAGCGAGAATTCCTCCACAGCAGATATAAGATGGAAAAAGTGAGGGAAACATAAGTTTTGGACACGTTCAGTCTTGTCCTGAGTTCTTCCCTCTAATTGGAGCTCAGCCTCACCCTACACCTCACATTCTTCTACAAATACCCCATCATACCCCAGCACTTGTACATCACAAAACGACATCTTCAAAACAACGCACAGGCAGATAGAAAGGAAGAGCCTCAAGAAACACCTCAAGTAAAAGCATAGAATAAAAGGTAGGCATCTTTTTTTTTTAAGCCTTTTTTATTCAAATGGACAGCCTGAGCTTTGGAAAGAGATATGACTCTGCAAAAGCTTGAAATGACAGAGGATGAAAGGATTGGTGGAGGATTAGTTGAATACCTTTTTATGGGCACTAGAAAAAATCATGAAAAGTGCAAATAAACAGCTGTGAGAGAGGAGAAGAGGGGAAAAAAGGCTCAGCATCATGTTTGTGATGTTTTTCAGAAACTGTTTTTTTTTCTCTGTTTTGAAAAGACTGGTGGTTTGATAAGACTTTCCATGCACCATTTAAAAAAAAAAAAAAAAGATATGTGTGTATGTGTATGGTTATTTGCAATAAAACTAGTAATTGTGGGGAAAGAAAAGACAGAATTTTCAGGAACAGCAATAAAAGCATCTGATTTTGAATCCAGTGGCCCACATCAGATTAGTTTTCAGTGTTCAATCTGCTCTGAAAGTTTGTGATCTGGGGCAGGTCACACATGCTTAAAAGTAAGATATTTTTGTCCTGGGTTAAATCCAGCCCAAGTTACCCTGTCCAACCCTGACTGGGTTATTTGCTGTCCTTTGTTATTTCACTAGATTTATCTTGTAGGAAATTAGGTTTAACGGTCATCATATGAGACACATTTTGTTATCAACTTTTACAAAAAAGCAACAAAAAATGCTCGTCTGGATTGATTGTTTGGAGGATGAACAAAGGGAAAGGCTTCCTCACGTGAAAACATTGTTAATGTAACACATATACTGAATAAAAAACGTATGTATAGAATTTATGCATATGTTTCATTTATCTGAAATCAATTGTGTGCTTTTTGTCTAGCATCTGGATTAATGGCTTTGAAGTTTGAATTGTTTGTATTTTTAAACTATGTTTCCAGCATCAAAAATCACTGTTTATTAAGTAAAGTAATAGCAATTGAACTATTAAAGCTTTTAATTTAATATCTATCATTAATTAAAGATCCTGTGACTGTGTACCTCCTCAAACTGCATTGCTTTTCATGTGTCATAGTTAATTAGTTTCATAGCTGGGTGAGGTTCCATTTTCCTTTTGCCTTTTTTACTCAATAGTTCTATTCTCATTTGTAAGAAGATGAATCATATTGTGATCCTAAAATAAATAAGAAAGGGAGTGGTTCAGACGCAGTTGTAGGTAGAGATCCAAGAGGCCAGGGCCTGTCAGGACATGAATTTGTTTTAAAATGTAGCCCTAAGCCACATAATCCTGTGAAGGCCTGTAAGAGGGAGCGGGTGTTTGTCTGAGAGTGTGCTCAGCTATGTGATCTAAAAAAAATGGGATCAGTAACATCACAGTACCAACAAGGCAAATGGCTCTTAAATCTTGGATCCATGGAAGAGATTCAAGAACTCCTCCGCTAACAAAGGAGGGAAACAGAAGGTTTACTCACACAGCACCGAAATAGCAGGACTAGGAATTTAAGTAGAATTTAAAGTTAACTGAATGAGCAATTACACACACACATAAAATGTATGTGGAAAAATGGAGGCAATGAAACAGGCTCCCCCCTCCTCAGATGACTGGGGATACAATAGCAGCTGTTAAGAGAAAAATACAATTACAAAAACCAGTAACATTACGACTGAGCCGAAGGCAGAAGAAAACATAAGGATTGCACAGTTCTGAAAAGTCGTGGTAACCGCTCTAATTATCACCCTCAGATCACATCAGATTTTTCTCTCTGTCTTGTCCTTTTTTCCAGAATGGGATCTGTTGGAGTTCAGGTTGTATGTGTGGCCCTCGGGGTCCTCGGCCTTGTCGGAGCCATCGTATGCTGCGCCGTCCCACGCTGGAAAGTGTCCTCTTTTACAGGAGCCAACATAGTGACTGCACAGGTAGTTAAGAACTTCAGCCTTTTATTATGACGGGTAATGAATAGGAAGAAGCTTTGTAACCGAACATACACAACATATAGCATTCTTCTGCCGTCCACTGATGGCATGTTTCACAAGTGCTGTTAACTACAAAAACGTACTATTTCTTTCATGTATATACATTATTTATCACCGCATTATCAAAACTATTTTATATACCTTTGTTTAAATGCCTTAGAGCCATTATTTTCTCCTGCCTGTTTGAAGTGGAAAAAGATCATATCACATATTATTCGCACCAATCAGGATTCAGCATCTTTAAATCAAAATCTGGTGATAAAAGCACACCCACATAACCCTGATGAAGTGTTAAACTCTTAATAGGCCCAAGGATGTTTTTTTAAAAACTTTAGCTATGATTATTAAGGCATGAATATCAAATGTATTACAGATGATTTAAAACCAAGCTGTAAGGGGCTTTAGCTACAACAGCACATCACATGTGAAGTTCAATATTTCCCTTTGAATCGTAGTGGAGTAGAAATACAAAGTTAGGTGACTTACATTCCACCACTAGACATGAATGATATATATGCGATATAATGTGATCTGCTATAAATGACTGAGTCTCTCTCTTTCTTTCTGCTCTGAGTAGAGAATTCAGGAAGGCCTGTGGATGGACTGTATTGTGCAGAGTACTGGCCAGCAGCAGTGCAAGAACTACGACTCCCTGCTGGTGTTGGCCTCTGATCTGCAGGCCGCCCGTGCCATGACCATCATCAGCTGCATGTTGTGCTGCATCAGCCTGCTCATCCTGTTCTGCGGGGCCGACTTCACCACTTGCGTGGAGAACGAAGACGCCAAGCCCAAAATCAGCCTGGTGGCCGGGGTGGGCCTGATACTGGCCGGCATCTTGATGATCATCCCCGTCAGCTGGTCCGCCCACATTGTTGTGCAAGACTTCCACCGACAGGCCCTGGTAGTTGGTGCCCAGAGGAAGGAGCTGGGAGCGTGTATCTTTGTGGGCTGGGGGGCCGGCGTGCTGCTCCTTCTGGCTGGAGGTCTGCTGTGCTGCTTCAGCAGGCCCAGATCTGGTAGCTCCGGAGGAACCGCCAAGTACTACAGCAACAGTGCCTCTGCCCCTAATAAAAACTACGTGTAGTGGCTTTATGAAGGGGACTGGTGTTTGAGAGAAAGGAGGGGCGGGCGATTTAGTGGGCAGTAACAAAATAGATGACACTTGGGGTTGGTTTGGAAAAAACAGAAAAAGTGTCTGTAAATACTGACTTATACTGGCTTATGAAATGTTTCCATTTTTTTATAGCTTTAAGCTGTTTTATTATTAGGTGCTGGGTTATGCATAAGCTATTTGAAAGTACAAGGAAAACACATGGAATATAGGTTGTAAATTCACAATTATCAGACACAAAAGATTTTGTGACCTTGGAATTTAAAAAGGTTTTATTTAGTTAGCTGCATTCTCCTAAGTTTTCTTGAGATATTTGACTTCAAATGTGTCTTTAAAAGACCCATACAAGTGCCAATGTAAAATTCATGATGAAAATGTGAATTAGTGAGAAGAAAACTAATCTGGTAATTTGATCTTTAAACCCATCGTTTTAGTATAAAAAAGCCACCCAGGCTTGATAAATGCACTAGTGCCTCATATTTTACATGGAGTTTGTGTCATCCATTCTGTCTGTATTGCATGTTTTATCATTTGTGTGTTTCTCTTCAATCTTTGCTGTTTATCATCCACAGTCAGAAAAAGCTGCTCAGAATAGTCTTAAGCCAAAGGCACCTGCGTAGGTCTCAGGAAGCATCTGTGTGCACTTGTTTCTCCGAGGATCCATTCCCAAACGTCCACATGACATTTCAAACATTTTAAATAACATTTGTTATTGATTATTTGTTTTGTTTCGCTTTTCATACAATGGTGAGTATAAATGATTAAAATGTGGTATAATTAAAATGTGTGTTTCAAGTGTATTTCATGTGTTTGGGAATAAAATCTAACCAGTCAAAACAGCATTTTGAAAATACAGAAGACTTTATTTCAAACTAAAAGCATATATTAAAATAAAAATTGATCAGACAAATCAAATAAACAAATTCAAGCTTCAAGCCTTAGAAAAATTAAGTTTAATTTTTTTCCACTTAAATCTCTCCCTTTGTCTCACTACAATCACAAGCTACAACAGTCCTTTCCCTCTGATTCTGTCTTGACTTCTGCTCTTGAGTTTTTTTTCCTGTTAACCAAGCTTCTCTACTTTAATGCTTCTCCAGCTCACTCACACGCTTGGTCAGCTCTTCTATCGCTGCTTTGAGGTCTTTCACTTCCTTTCTCAAGGACTGCACCTCCTGAGAGAAAGACAGAAAAAGACACACATGATGCGAATATGTTTGAGAACACAAGTATTGTAGAATTGGTTAAAATAACATTTGATATTGAAAACAACAGTCTAACTATCTATAGCTAATCAGTGGTGGATGAAGTATTCTGATCCTCTACTTTAGTGACAGAAGCAATACCAAAGTGTACAAATGCTTGTTTACAAATGAACGTTTAATAGAAATATGCCATATTTTATATTTAGATAGAATCAATCAATAAGTATTAATCAAAGTAACTGGTAACTAAAGCAGTGAAACACATGTAGTGGAGTTAAAACTACATCAGCTCCCATTGAAATGTAGTGGTCTGAAGTATAAAATAGCATAAAATGGAAATATTCAAGTAAAGTAGAAATATGCAAGTAAAGTTTTTTAAGTACAGTACTTCAGTAAATGTTTACATTCCACCACAGCAGTTTGAACCTGAAATGTGACGGGATATTTAGCTTCAAATGTCTCACCCCGCTGTTTTCCTGCTGACTCCCAGCAGAGGCAACTGTGGTCTTCAGCAGACTCTTGTGAACTTTTAACTCCCTGGCTTTGGTGGTTGCCACAAAGCCATCCTTTAGAGAGATCAGAATAGGCTGAGCATCTTTTCCTTCAAACCACTCATCAGCTTCGACTGAAGGCTCAGGACCGATGGTGTCTGGGTACAGATCCTCCTGGAACAGGTCAGACTACACAGGCAGAGACAGAAACAGTATGTTATAGACACGAATGCACATATTAACTTTAACCCACACACTCATTTTGAGACTGATGTAAGTACTTATAGTGTAGACGGTACCTTGCGTGGCACCGTCATGACAATGGGTTCACATTTCCTCTCATGGAGTTTGTAGAACCTGGAGGTAGAAATATTTATTTATATTTGAAGTTGTTGTCTCTGCCTATTTTGGTATTATATGTGTCCTTTGGAGGAAGTAGACACAGTTTGTCCTCCAAAAGCTAAACAGTGCAAACAAAACTAAGAGACTGCAGCCATGTTTGCTGGTCTGTGAGGCTCAACGTGAGGTAAATGCTAACATGCTGATGCTAAGCAGGAATAATATTTGCCATGTTTACCATCTTAGTTTAGCATGTTATTATGGTAACTTATCAACACTAGACACCAAGTACGGCTAAGGCTGATGGGAAAATCATTAGTTTTGAAGATGTTTGGTCATAAATTGAAATATGGACCAGATGTTGGTCAGTAGGTTACATCACACAAATGTCTGCACAAACCTTCATGGCAATTCATTTCATAGTTAATATAATAATAGTAATTGTGTAGTAATATTTCAGACTGGATCGAAGCGGTGGACCAGCCGGCTGACATACAGACATTGCCATCCTGCGAGCATAGCTAAAAAATACTTATATACACGAATTAGGATAAAAAATGTCACTACCTGGCAATTTCACATTTGTTGACTTCAAGGCCCCTCTTGGGCATGTATCCCATCCCCTTCTGGCTCTCCTTGCTGCTGTACATGGACAGGTAGTGGACATAAGGAGCTTCATCTGTCACCTCAAAGTAACGGATGCTGCTGTCCCCCTGTGAAAAAGATGTGAAAGTCAGCCATGTGTGTCCGTGCATGTGAGACAGACATGGAGAGAGGGTAATTCATTTCAATATCTAAGTCTAACCTTGCCACAGAGGTAGACGACGCCAGTGTCTGGGTCAAAAAATGGTAGAAGGACACCACTACTGGTGTCCAGCTCCTGCAGGGTCAGCGGCTCTCCAAAGTTCTTCTGTTAAAAGATATTCAGGTACATACAGTTATATATTCCGTTATATCCAATGTAATATCCTGTATGAAAAGGCTGCTAGAGCAGACTGCAGGTAAGCCACTGATTAGTTGATTTGAGCTTGATGTGGGATATTCCACAGTAACACCAGCCTTTGTGCTGTAAACTGACAGTTGTGAAACAGCAAATAACTCCTCAGTAACAAATTACTAACATTTTGAAAGTACTGCAAAAATTCAAGCTGTCAAGATTTTTAGTAATGCCTGAAATTTAAAGTCCCCCTCCACTCTAAAAAGGGTTTCTGTAAATTGTTATTTCACTTGGAGTTTTACTGTGCAAAATGATATACGTAAGGAGTCTGACAATATAAGGCTGTTTTCATGTTAATCTGCTCTCCTTAAGTGTCAGTTTAACACAATGATGTATGAGCAGGATTTTGTGACATCACAACATAAAATCTCCAGCGCACAGAAAGGACTTTTCATTGAAGTAGGAGAAATTTAGTGTTCAGCAAGTTAAAGTTTATAAATGAAAAACATTTCAATTCATTCCATTCATTGATTCTGCAGTCTGCTAATGTTGGAGATGGAGTAGACTCTAAGTAAAGAAACGGAACATTTTATAGAAAATTCACATTAGGAGTATTTTCATGTCTTAAAACAAGGAAAAACATGATGATATTTTTTGGCACTCATCAGAATTAAGCAATAGTTGAATCAAAACATGATAGCATTTGTGAGGTTGTTGCTCAGATAAAGCAGATTAAGTCCCCCTGAGTGCTGAACCTTTAATAAATAATACATAAGATGTTTTTCCAAATGGCAACTTTGCCTGCTGCACAGTTGGTAATGAATATTTAATGTTGTAGAGGAATACTTAAGATTTGAAAAGACGCGTTAGGGGGCAGTTAGGATAACAATAAGGATCATGAATAGTAAAGTGAAAAGCCTGAGACTGTAAGAGACAAAAGTCTAAAACTTGAACATGCAGCTCGTTGACACTTACTGGGTCCCACAGCGCCACCTGTCTCTCACTAACTCGACTGAAGCCAGTGCTGAGGATTTTCCCATCCGACACGAACACCGCCCTGACAGGCCTGGAGCCCTCATGAGGCTTCTCCTTCTCCTGTAGGTGGAGCAGAGGTGGAGGTTTTACAGACACAGCTATGGACTCTTTTAGATAATAAGTTTTGATGAACTGATTAAAGTGGAAGTAGAAAACTTTTGCTCTAACTTATCATTATGAAGGAAATATTGAATGCAACAGTAATAGCTATAGAATAATGACACCATCAGCGACTGACAGTCTCTTTGCAACACTGCTGGATTTCAGCGGGAAAAATGAGGGTTTTATTTACGGAGCAAAGGAAGTGAATAAACCATTCCACAACCAAAACACATTTTACATCACTTTTGATGGCACCTTTGTGTTCAATCAGTAAGAAACACACCTGTTTACATATCGCTACTATCGTAAACTATCAAACTGCTAGCAGTAGTGTTAGCTGTTAGCAACCTGGCATTTCTATTTGATTTTTTATTCTGCTTTTATGATAGCATTGACATAGGGGATTGATCATTTTTGCTGGCCTCGCTAAGATGAACAATCAAGGAGTCGATAGGCAGACCGATGATTGACTATTTGAAGATGCTAATCCAGTTGTCTTTACAGGGGAGGAAAGCTGTCTACTTCCACTTTAATCAAGAAGATAACCAGATGTTTGCAGAGCCATGTGATTTAAGACTTATTAGGTAACGCTGCAGTGATGTTGGCACCAGTGCAGCGTTGCAGGGAAGGGCAGTCAGAGGATGAAACCTACAATGAGGACGGTGCCCTTGCGTGGGTCCAGCACCCTCAGGGTCTTGTCCTTGCAGGAGGTGAGAATCCTGGAGCCGTCCCTGTTCCAGCAGGCACTGTAGATGAGGTCAGTGTGTACACTGTCGATCCTCACCACTGCCTCCCCACGAGCCACGTTCCACAGGATCACCACGTTGTCACAGCCTGCATGGACACAACAGTATCAGAAGTGGTGAATGAAAAGAGGGATAAAAGGCTTCGTTGTGGGTCATTATAAGGCCATTAATCTACAGTATGAATAAATACTAGAGTAATATTCTGGCTCATTTTGCTATTAAGGCATGAAAGCTTTCACACTGACCTTCCTAAACAGTCAGAGTGTGTTTTTTCTGTTACACTCTGTACTCTGATCTGTTGTGTTTGCAATAAACAACAGTACTCACACTTGCATGGCTACACAGAAAACATGCTTACTGAGCTTTATTCAAAAAATCCAATGAAAACTATTTTCAGAATAGCCTTACCTCCACTAGGAATAATGGTTTAAAGTTGGAATATCCGTCAATCATAGGTGTGTACTAGCGTCAGTTAAGGCTGGATGATAAGTCAATTATTGTTTATCCACTTCTATCTATTGGCAATATTTTAATATTATCAACAAAAGGTGAAAGTCTTATTCAACAATTCATCTGTGACATTCATACCCACTTGTTCTGCACAGGAACTCTGCCAGATCATGTAAATGCAGTCACAATGGCGGGTGTCTTTGTCAAAAACACAAAGACACCCGCCATTGTGACTGCATTTTTATGAGGGTGTAATACCTGCACTCATCAGCACATTGTGGGCAGTGGGGTGCCAGCTCAGGATGCCAACACGTTTGGAGTGGCCGTCCAGTTTGACCACAGGATCTGTGAGTGGTGTGGTCAGCCCGCCATCTGGGATCTCCCAAATCTATTTACCAAGAAAACAATTTAGACTCTGAAATGACACACATCAAGAGTACAACATCATGTCATGCTTTGCTGAAAACTTAAATGCTTCAAAGACCGAACTCAAGGATTCAGTCTGTCAGTGCTGTTACAATATAGTCATTCCTACCATGACGCTGCAGTCCTCCGAGCCACTGGCGATGATGTTGTCATTGTGAGGACAAAACTCGATGTCCAGGACCGGCCCTGTGTGGCCACACACGGTGGGGTAGGACATGTCGATACGTCCTGTCTGCAGAGAGAGAAATATCAAGGAGGGTGGTGATTACAGCTCTCAACCAACATTCATCCACCCTGTGGTCCATAAAAGGTAATGATAGCAGGCTACATGAAAGCAAAGGCACTGAAAGGTCACCATGATGGAGCAAAAAACATGATTTAGTGTAGGTGGGAGGAGGAAGTTGATAGTCAGCTGATACAAATTCTACAGCTATGCCTCCAATTACTCTAATGTCTAGTAACTGGGTTACAGAGTTCAGGGCCATGGGTATGAAATCCCACAGTTGCTCTTGTTCTCCTTCCATGGCCCAATCTATAATAATAATAATAATGCCCGACCCAGGGCATCATGACGACTCATTTTATTAGTTCTCTATGTTTGACTGAAAAAACCTTTTCTTTTGAGCAGTTTCTCAGAGGCAGAACAAGGCAAGTTTCTTTACAAAGCAGCATTCAGACACATGGAAATTCAAAGTGCTTTACAGAGACAAGAAAACACATAAAGATAAGACATAGAAAAACATTAAAATACATGCATGGAAAAGGTGGAGCGAAAACAAGCAAATAAATAATTAAGTTAAAAAAGAAATTGCATTTAAAAGACAAGAGGTCTAATATTTATCTCAAAACAGAATGTGTTTCCATGTCACCACAGTACATTTGACTGCAATTTTACGCCCACTGGACCTTCGACTAATTGTTTTCCCTTGAGAATTACATACTCCATCAGAGATGAGACCATGACTAATGTGGCTTCTGCAGGGTTCACCAAGTTTATTCAACACCTTTAAAGACCTTATTATGTTAGATAGAATGTAATTTAATACCTGTTTTACAAACATATTGGCCAAAGTTTGAAAGTATGATGGAAAACCAGGAGGAACTATATGGCCATGAGGTATATATTATTATATCCCATTTTTATCGGTATATTGCTGCAGTATATAACAATATTTGATAATGATATATTGAATCAAATAAGCATGACCTGAACTCACCCTGCATGAAATGGATAAGTTTACTAACCAAAGAGAAATTTATTTAATTAAGATCATTCAAGTTTTTGCTAAAATCGACACTTTCCCATTATGAGTTGATGAGCTTCTTAGCTACTGTAACTAGGAGTAACAGCTTTCTGAGGAAACATGCAGGGTTCACATACTTTGACAAATTCAGATGTTTAGATGACCATGAAGAAGGCTAGGAAAGGTTTGCAATTATCCACTTTTTTAAGCACATAAAATGCAATAAAGAAGCTGCGAGCCAGTTAACGTACTCAATGAGCGACTGCAGAATAACCAAGCTGAGGCCACATCCTGCCTTGACTGAGCTGACAACAAACTCCTAATATGGTGAAAACTTCAACTGCAGAGCCAGTGACGTGTAGAAAGACTCAAAGTCGGCATCAAACTTCCTTATTCAGCTGACTGTGTGATGATGACAGGCAGTGCTCAAATTTTAAAATGTAAGCATAGTGCTGAAAGAAAAACGTCACAAACCAACCAGCCAAGCAAATATATTCTTCACTGTAACCAGGAAGTTACAAGGTGACCCACCTTGCTCAGAGGCAACACCATGAAGGATCCTCCACCGCTGGCGTCCACAATCATGGCCACAAACTTGGGGTTAACGGAGCAGAAGTTGCTGTCCCATGTCATCTGGGAGATTCGGATGTCATCGTAGCATTGGTCGGCTTTCAAACCCTGGCCAAAGACATGACGGAACTTACTGGTCCTCACAACCTTCCTGGACATGGTGAACTGGAGACAAAACAAGCACAAATATTAGGGCACACTCAGAATGAAAAAGACAAAGCTTTGTGTGTGCAGAAAGGCTTCAGTAAAACCTGGAATAGTCTCTAATAGTGGAAACAGATCTATTACTCACTACCAAGTTTCATCATTTGAATGAGAGAGAGTAACCAAAAACCGGTACCTGTTCTCACTGTTTATTCTTTTAGATGTCATGTGGAAATAAACTGACAGACATAAACCTGACAACACAGCTGAAAGACACGACAGAGGAAAGCTAAAAAAAAAAAAAAAAAAAAAGGAAGCAAAAGCTTTCACAACTGCTTCCTCTTGTCTGTCTGTGACAGGCTGCCTTCTCTTTCTTTAATTTTGGATTTTGTGAATTACTTAAACTATTGTGCTGCATGCTGAAGGCCATGATACAAGAACGGTATGAACAACAGTATGAAGATAATACACACAGAACAATGCTTTTCATCAGCTGAGCTGCACATGCTGTTTTCCTTAAAGGATGGATAGATAAATTACCGAAAGCAGCAGTTAGACCACATCCTTCAGAGTGAGCAACAAAACCGTCAGCCTTTTCTCTCTTGTCAAATTTGACATTCCTACACCGATGCTCTCAATGATTTACAGGTATAAATAGTTGCAAATTTATTTTACGAAGTTAAAAACACACAATAAACACATCCTTTACCAACACAGAAGTATGACATTGACTGAGTAATGAATGTTAAGCCTAATTATGTGAAGCCTCAGATCACATAGAATTTTAGTCAATACCAACTGCAAAATAAATACGTTTTGCAAAATTTGGCAACACCAGTCTAAAACAATGAACATACTTTGCTTTACCTCCATTTGTAGATTGTACTTCCTGAAATCTGCAGCCGCGCCTAAGCTCAGTCTCAGAGGCATACAACAGTTTTGCTGCTGGTGCATCACAAGACCTCTCAGGCTGCTCTATGCCTAATTTAATAACCCTTTAGAGAGTGAGCCTTAATTTTATCAGGAGCCTAAATGCATGTCAATAATCTCTCTCTAGCACCATGTCTCTCTGTTGTGATGGAAAACATTACAGTACAAAGCAGGAAACAATTCACTAACTTGAAACAGGAGAAACTCAAGCCACGAGGATCAAAGAGACAGAATTCAAATCAGTGATATTCGATTAGCTTTACCTGTTAACAAAACAAAAATGTACCCATTATAGCTAAATGTTTTGTAGGTGTAAATGAACTGTGTGACAAACTGCAGACAGATGTTTCAGGCCTACCTGGGAGTCGTGTGGGGGCGATTCAGCTAAAGGAGTTTTGGCAGTGCACCAAACACCCTGCCACCAGAATGAGGACTTAGAGGAGAAGGGAGGTTAAAGTACATCACAAAATGACATGGAGGAAGTGATAGTTTCAAATGATGATGGTGGAAGTGGGAGGTGTCTCCTGTGACATTTTGGGGTTGACAGACTGCAGAAGGCAACACAAAGGGGAAGATGGTGCAAGTTTGACGAGATGTTTGGTAAGATTATATCAAGATAAAGATGTCAGGACAGTACACACTTACATTTGTAGTTCAGTCTACCTCTAACACAGGTGTCATTGTTCAGCTGTCACCTGTTGGTCACATATTAATCAGAATCACTCCATTTCTGAAAAGATCAGTGCTGATTAAACAGGTTGAGAAGCATTACCAGCTCACAGAAGCTCCAGACTAAAATGATGCAGTGCTGAGACGCAGAAGGTGCAGTTCACCCTCAAATCTGAGAGGAAAATGTTTGGATGCAGCTATAGTATTGTACAGCCTCCACTGCAACATGATGAGACAGCTGGGGAACTGGCAGAGAGAGAGTAAAATACCTCATGATAAGTTATTCTTGATTATCTCAACACTGATGTCACCCAAATGTTTGCTTATACGTTAGAGGTAGAGGAAAAAAAGAGAACATAAACAATCCTTCCTGATTTTTTTACAGTATTTGTGAGGTCCGTGTATCTATTCCATTTATTCCCTAATCTAACCTATATTACACTTTGATGCCCACCTTTTCTAATACTAAACTCACTTCTAATTTAAAAAGATACTCAGTGTGTACTAGTCATGGTTACTCAGCCTGTAAGGCTGATGTGTAAACTCTGTTGTCAGCTTTGTGTGAAAAACGTGTGAAAAAAATGACTCAAGTGACTTTTCACTTTTTCACTTTAGGTGTGGGAAACACAAATTAATACCAGAAATGTTACTTTGCAAACTGGGGATGTCAAGCTTGAAAGATGCTGGCATGAGCATGTATGAGTCACGGAAGGTCTAATAGCAGACAGTATTGAGTTGCATCATGGGAAATGTAGGCTCCATCGTGTTTGGAGTTTGAACCTCATCAATTTTGACCATTTACAGCTGAGCTATAACCTTTAAATAACCCGTGGAATTACAATAACAAGTTTGAATCTTGTTGTTATGGAGTAATTTCTTTATCATTGTGAGGTCATTCAAGCCTCATCACACATGTGCACATACTTCTATGCTTGTGAAGACATTCAGTTAACATAATGGATTCCCTAGCCCCCACCCCCTAACCTTAACCAACAAAAATACAAGCCTTTGCCCACACATTGACCTAATTCTAAATTTAACCATCTTTTATTGCATTACAGTATTTGTGAGGACCACTCATCTATTTATGTCCTAATCCCTAATCCTACACAACAATTATTCAACCCCTAATTCTAAACTATAAGCTTTGACTAACCCTTTCTAACCAGCTCTACCCCTCATTTACTGCTTGAAGTGCTGATGTGTCCTCGACTTTTAGAGTTTTCCTTCTATCATTGTGGGGCATTGGGGACATTTGGTCCTGATCATACGGGCACGTATACATCTATACTTGTGAGTGCACTCACGAGACAAAAGCAGCCTCAAAGTTACATTAATAACAAATGATCTTCAGTAAGTCTTTCAGGCAACGTTACATTAAATGTTAAACGTATTCAAGTAAATGAACAAATGTAAGAATTTACTAAGCTTTTATCACAGAACTGGCTAAACAATAATTAGAAATGGGGAAAATGTCTTATGGTTTTGATAAACTTTAATACTACTAATAATACTTTAACTGTCAGCCACTCGAGGTGAGGATCAGCCAAAGAGTCCTTGATTTCCAGTCCAAAAACTCAAATTGTTCCCCGCAAACATAGAAGTACAAAAGCACACACACACACACACACACACACACACACACACACACACATCTCAGTAGAAGAAACATGGATGAAAGAGAAGGCTGATAGGCGGTTTTAAAAATATAGACTTCAGTTTATTGCACAATCGTTGCTGGAGACTGAGGAGTGTGAGAGCCTGTCTGTTACACAGGACACTAATGTTAGACAGACGTGTGAACTACAGCACAGGAACAAACTGTGAGTCTGTGTTCGTGCACATGAACTTGCAAGCTCACAGACTGGATAATGAGGCACTCTGGGGAGGCAATCAGCACCCCGTCAGTGCAAAGGGAGAAAGTAAACTGGACAACATACAGATTTCATGCTTGTATGGGTTCTGCAGGAGAGCTCATACACACATGTCATACATACATGTTCTGGAAATAGAAACGAACAACCCTGGAGAATAACTGCAAACCAGCGCTGACAGTTGCACAAGCTGTCAATTTTCCTTTGCCTGCAGTATGGCTACAGTAATGCCTGCATCAGTGCACATGAACTTCCACTAGATGGAGCCACACTCACTTGTTTGTCATTTGAAAAATGCTGTGACATTGCAGATATGAAGAGACGATAACAGACAGACCCTCCAGAAAGCTCCCTTCATCCTAAAGGAAAGGGTTTGTCTCATTATCTGTACACATAGACCAGTGTTGTTATTAGGATCCACAGAATAACAGTAATCATAATAATCAGTATATAACAATACAGGTAATCTATTATAAACAGGTCATTAACAGGCTATCCGGCACCTGTGTTATATCAAAAAAACTGAATTTTGTTTTGTTAGTGATGTGTTCATACATCATGTCACTTTTTTCATTTAACATACAGACAAAAAGGACAAAGACCAAATTTTCTGGCCAGGTTCCCCTCCAGTAACATGGTTTTCAGAGATAAAACTCCCTTTCCACCTTCTTTCTCCCTTCTGTCCAATCTGTTACCCAGTTCATAGCAAGAACAGAATGGACAAAGAGGGCAGGTGGAGGTGGATCAAGGTCTCGCAGCCATGTTTCAGACAGCAGAGGTCAGGTCTCGGATGTTACAGCTACTGTTATGGCACCCTGAGAAGTGGGAGACCCAGGATGTTGGAGTGAAGCTCTCTGTTAACAGCTGATCAGAGAGCTGTTCACCAAACACAAATCGGCTTCACTGTTACGTATCCTTCGGCTGATAATGCATAGATAGACCAGTGGTAGTCACGAGGTATTCACATGCCCGCCAAGGTTCCCCCACGGTGGTCACAAATGTCTTTCCCACATGTCTAAAAAAGTGGTTACATTTAAATGATCAAAGCATTCTTAGTTAGGGACACAAAAGGTCAAACAACTCTACATTGGCACTGAAACCAATTTCAGTATTTTTTTTCTGTGTTGTTCACATACATATGGACATAGCTAAGCAAACACACATCTTTGATATTAATCTGAAGCACCGCACTGAGCCGCGTCTGCTTCCCTCTCTCATAATTCGCTTTGGCTGTGAAAGAGAGCAGCAGCTTCTATGTGGCAAAAAAATTCATCCCACTTCTTATTTTTCTTTCCTTATCATATTGTTTATGTATCAAAAATGAATCAGGGTATATTGTCTGAACTGTATGTATATATAATCTACATACATGTATTTACATTATTTATATGGACTTTAAATGTTTCAGAATTGTAATTTACTTGACTCAAAGCCCTTTTGAGAACAATGAACAGTGCAGGTAATTTGATAGTGATGTGTTGCCTCTGGTCTGTTCAACCACCAGCCCGCCCTCTACCCACACAGTCACTTCCAGGAGTGAGTGGCATGCTCTGTGGATGGCTACGGTCAACAAACGACTAGCTAAGACCATGAGACATCGGCTTCTGTTTCACGGTTACTTTCATGCATTTTTTTCTGTTTCATTCAGTGGCCAAACAATACATTGGTTTCAGCTTTTACGTTGTACCACAGTCATGGTATTTAATAATCACTGTGTCAGAGTGACACTAGCAGACATACAGTATCTAAGTCTTTATCAAGGCGAAGGGTGGGGTGGCGGGTGCAGTCTGAGGCTAGTGTACGTGATAAAGACTGTGGGAAATCCTTCCTCACCTATGAGTCAGTGTTAGCACAGGGAGCAGAGGATGTGCTACACCTCAGACGCTGCTAATTTGGCAAGATGAAGTGGGGCTGACGGGATTGGCAACTAGTCAATGGGCGGCTGTGACTGTTGGCATGGGAAACAAGTGCGATGTCATTAAGAAAGTAAAGACTGCCTCTGGAAAAGAAATTGCACTTCAACCACTAGACTTGTGCATGAAGGTAGAGAGCAACAGCTACTTCTACTCAAGAGTAGTAACTGAAATATCACAGAGGAGCACAGTGGCAAAACAATCATGAACATTCACACAGAACTGATGTAACTTATATATAACAGGGGGGCATAGGGGTTCATTCCTGTTTGACAAGGCCAGCTTAATAAAGTACTACTCCACTTTAAAAAGACTCAGACTGTCTAACCTCTATTGGAGATAAAAACAAAAAAATTGCACGTCAAAGCTGTGCTCTGTCACAGAACACAAATCCAGCTGCAGCACAACAGCAGTGCATTTAAATTACAAAGCATAAAGTGGCAATAATGTGCCCGTTCTGTGGCAACAATGACCCATATAATCCAACAATATCTAGGGTGAATGTGCAAGTAAACATTAAAATACAGTAGAACCACTTTCATTCAAGCCCAAGAAAAATTAGCATAAATAACATATTCAAAACAGGGCTGCATCTTTTAAAAGTTACTAAACAATGTTTTTTTCCATGCTGATTATTGTTAATGTTATGCGGATTGCAATGCATAGAGGCCAATCGTTGTTTGACAATATTACTATGTGACTGAAGGATCAAAAAGCGCTGGATTGTGTGTGGGGAGAAAACGAGGAGCTAATCCTCTGGATTTGCATGGTTTGAATAAAACAAAAGATTTTCTCTGACCTCCAACTTGATCTGTCAGCCAGCGATCCTGCATAGCAACAAGGTAACCTGCTGCTGACAGGAACACAATTTTACCTGTAACAGCAGATAACTACAATTGAATAAATAGCATCATTAAATATATATTTCATTAGTGTTTTGTACATATAGTGTTAGTACACAATCTGCTGTTTGTCAACACAGATCACTGTAGTGTAAAGTTACCATGACAGTTAGCAATTGTTAAACGCCAACCTCTGACCTTTCAGTGCATCTCGCTGCCACATGTACCTCAAGATCTAACGTGCATATGGTGGCTTTTCAGTGTCAAACTTATGTCACCATCGGAGGTTATTATCATCAGATAGTCTGATCTGACCTGTCTGCTCTGTCATTTGAACATTAGAGAGCAGAACTAATGTGCATGGACATTTTTAAACTTAACACAGCACTAAGTTTACATGTTAAAAGTTAAAAAAAACTTCACCTTCCATATGAGGATATCGCGGCGATGATCTTCCTTTCAATGGGAGGTCATCATAAATGTTCAAGAATAAATAACAAGAACTTTGCTTATGGACTCCCATAAGCAAACATTTGACAAACAGTAATGCCTCTGAACAACACAGTTTGTAAATGTGCACGTTCTTTCCTGAATAACAATGCCTGAATTTCATTGGCACTGAGCTCAGGTGCAAACAAAGCCCATAGCACTGCACAATTGATTCTAATGTGTGGTCCAAGCCACCTAAAACAAGTAAACTCATTACCAACATGCTAGCACACTCAGGAATGAACCCCCTCACCCATCTGCGTTTCCTCGTCATCTTGCGACAGCCAGACCAACTCAGACGCACACACAAAGAGGCAGTGGCAGAAAACAAGGAAACACGGACAGAACAACCGGTCCAGTAAAACTCAGTCAGCTAGACGTAATGAAAACTCTGAGTGCTTTGTGCAGCACTTATAATATGTACATGTAGTATAAAAATATAGGTGTGAGGGTGTCTGAGTGTGTGTTGTGTATGTAATGTGCATGAGCTGAGATATGGATGTGCTGCATAGGTAGCAACAGTGACATCTGAGAGGACTTGAGCATGTGATATCATTTAGCCACAGACTGTCTTAACCAAACACGTCGACTAATGCTTAATTAAAACTTCTAGTATCCAGTAAAGGCTTTAAACTCAGCAGTAACCCTTTGACCAGAGCCTTTACTTAAGACTTTATGTGTTCAATACTCAGTCATTAAATCTATTGTTGAAATTAGTTTGATTTTGCTGTGTGTGTGTGTGTGTGTGTGTGTGTGTGTGTGTGTGTATTGTTTGTGTGTTGGTGTGTGTGTGTGTGTGTGTGTGTGTGTGTGTGTGTCTGTATACACCTGTCTGTCCATGTTTGCAACAAGAGAGAGTGCTTGTGCGTGTTACTTGAGATACTTTTGCCTGCATTTGCACAAAGAGTACCACGATGGACGAAGATATGAACATTCTGAGTTTGAGCGCATGAGGTGAAACATGCACTGACCACCATATCGTCTCACATCACAGCATCAGTTCTTCCCCTCCAGACACCCCCCTCCCCCCAAAGGTCCTTTAGCATTACATCCCAGTTGTCCTTGTGAGGGGCTGAGGGCTCCAGTGGGGGTCAGTCTGAGGGACAGTTGTAGCTGTTGATCCACAGCAGGTCGTCCAGCACACCCCAGTGCAGGTAAAGGATGGAGCCTACCACCAGTACGTGCATGATCTGGTGGCTGTTGCACCAATAGTCAAAGAGGCCCGGGCGGAAGCGCTCAGGGATGCGTGTGATGTTGATGACCCCGCCCAGCACGGCCAGCGCGTCCATCATGAGGAAGTGGCGTAGCGAGGTGGGGCTGCCGCCGCCCACGCCCACCCAGCGCAGAAGGAAGAAGGAGAAGCGGAACAGCGCCTGCCAGGCGAAGGAGCGCAGTCGGCGGACGCTACTCCGGGCCGTGACCGCGCAGTAGATGGCGTGGCTGGACAACAGGATGTAGACTAACAGGGCCACAGTGCGGATGAACGGGTAGCACAGCAGCGTGCTGTACACAATGGGCAGCGCCCCTGAGACAAGAAAACACACAAAGGGCAGTCAGCATACAGATGGAGCGATGATGCACAACTCAGCAGCAATGCAACACCTGGTGCAAACCACAACGCGAAAGGGTCAAAATGTTTGAGCCTAGTGGGGGACTGCTCTTGAGTGTGGTTAGCAGCATTCACACTTGAAAACACACGCGCAAAAAAAGTGTAATAAAGTGTTCACTGTTTTTTGACTCAGTATCAATTATATGACTCCCCAAGGGTGGGGATATTGTCTCTAAGGAACTAAATATTAGCGATGTGAATATGATGGTCAAGCAGGCAGAGCTATGTGTTGCTAATTTCTTAGCAGGAACAGCTGCGTCATATTAATGCAGTATTTAAGTTGTGTGATGATATTGTAATATATGGAGTCTCATGTCAGAATATAAATTATTACTGTATTAACATCAGAATAATATATATAGTATGACCAATTTGAATTGTAATATTGCATCTGTCATGTTTGTTAGAATAGGCTAATATGGGCAGCAGAGACTGATCAATAATCATTTTAGAACTTGGATCACTGCTTGCATTGACTCAATAGTCCAATTTGTTCTGACAAATCAATACAGGTACACCTCTAAGCACAACACTTCCGTGGTAAATCATTGACAATCAATAAAGAAAAAAATTCCACCCATAAAGTACACAGAGCAGCAATAAGAGCAGAGCAGCTGACAATGAACACGAAATGATTAACAGTGAGGAAATCTGCTGAGCTTTGTATAAGAAGGTTTACCCAGTGTGTTGATCATGCAGATTCCACACACGTCGAGCTTGAGGAGGGTGTGGTAGACGGGCTCTCCTCCCTCGTGGTTCATGAAGAGGTGATAGAGCACGGAGCCCAGCTGGGGCGACAGGCAAGCCAGGAAGTGCACCACGCCCAACCACGTGACGCTGATCTGAGACCAGGGAATGTTGAGAGGCAGCAGCACCAGGAAGCAAACCAAAGGGATGCCTGGCGGGAGGAAGGGAAACAGAGACAGCACAGATTGTTAGGGTAACATTTACCTTAGCTATAATTAAAGCTGAAGCTCCCATTATGCCTCAGAGCACAAACAACCCTGAAACACATGCATTTAAATGAGGAATACCTCTGTTGTTCAGTGTCAAGTCTAGTTTCCTTTTTGAACAATCACTTTTCAACATCTTCTGTGTGTAATTACAGACTTTTGATGGTAAAACTTGTAAGTTTAAGTTTCTTCTTATCGGCGTCCAGTGTTTGACAGAGAACAAAGCCTGAGGTATTGTGCAGGCTGGTATGAAAACCATCAGCTCAAGTACGATAAAATAACACAGAAATTTTGACAAAACCAAATTAAGGTGTCATGTTTATTGTGATGGATTATCTAGCTCAGGACTTTTGGGGCCTGTGGACGTTGTTTTCCAAGCTGCATGAGAATGAATAGCCGTGAAGGGCATCCTACAATGCTGAGTGTGAGCAGACACCAGCAGGAATAATATGGAACAGAGCGAAAACCTACATGACTGGCAGAGTTAACCTTTGAGGGAAAGACAAGGTGCCCACTAAGCTCGTATTTTGATGCAGCAAAGGGCCATATTGCTAATGGCTACGTAGCTCCAATCTAAGTGTCTCTTTTGGGCAAAGGGAGAGGCTTTCACTATGTTATGTGCTATGTGAGCAAAATGCAGACCTTGAAATTTGATCCACATACAGTTGTTACGATCATTTATCACTCCACAGCATGCATATTGCACTCCCTTCCCCTTTTTTTGCTCACTCTGCCTTTCCCAATGTCAGGCTATTCGTCCCAGCCAGGTGATACAGGCAATGCCATCTACAGTAACACATCTATTTTAAGTGAGTTATCTCTGCTCCTCCCCCCACTCGCTCTGAGCCGACCGGCCGTACTCAGCCCCCACTCAGGGTGGAGAGGACCTCCTCTGAAGGCCCCGCAGCATAAACGTGGTGAATGGTCTGTGAGCTGAGCTGCGGGCAGGATGTTTTGAGTTCATATGCAAAACAAACCAGCGCATGAAACTTGGCTGAAATGTTACAACACAATGAAAAAAAAGAAAACAATGTTCCAACTGAGTTGCAAGCACAGCTCTGCATCTTTTCTTCTAAATTTGGAAAACTGGACAAAAGCTCATTGGATTAAGCGTCACTTCCTTATATAGGCAATGATGTTAAGGGTGCATTTAAGGTCACATGCTCAGCTGACGTCACTGGAGCGTAATAAAGACTTCCAGGGCCACTTCCCTGATGATCACTGCTGCAGTTTGTTCTGTGACTGCTGGCAGCTGGAGTGCCATGAAATGATGACCTTCAGAATGAGGGAGCTGTCAGATTCTCAGAAGTCGGTGAACACGCAGACGAAGTGCTGCACTCTACAACTACAGGATGAATTTTCACGGCAGAAAGAGGAGGCTGCAGAGGAGACCACACATGCTGCTGTGTGCCATGCTATTGGCAGTCTAATCATGTCGGTCTGAGAACACAACAACACCATGCAGATTGCTAACAAGCTGACACATCAGTCTCACCTCTGGCTGCAGATTAACACATTACTGCAATTAATTTGGGCTTGCACTAACCTATTAAATGAATGGCATATTGTTGTGTAACCATGACATTTAGGACCAGATGAAAAAAACACTCCTGGCAATTTCCTTTATGTGTATTCAGTTGTACAGACAAACCGTAATGTCATTAAAAATCTGTCAGCTTGTTAGCTGAGATAGGCAGCTGGTAAAATGTGGCCTGAGGCCTATTTATAATAAAGTGAATTGATAATGAAAATTCACTCTTCACACAGTATAAAATGCACGGTGCACTATTTCAAAGAAAAGGCGGTTTAAAAGTGGTTCTCTATACTCCCCATCCCCAGGTTCATTTAGGTGGCCGAATGTGACCCAACACACGAGCAGTGGTGGAGGAAGTATTCAGATCTTTTATTTAAGTAAAATTCTGAGTACAAAATTCTACTTTAAAAAAAAGTTAAAGTACAGAGTAAAGTCATGCAGACAAACAGCCTCTATTAACAGCTTTACTCATTTTTGCAGCAAACACAGTGAAAAAAATGCCCTTTTCACATATGCTGCCTTGACAATCTGAATATTTTTAGGTTTGGGACTGATGGTCGGACAAAAAAAGGAATTTGCAGACATCACCACATAGTTTTTTTGTATGTTTTGTAGATTAAACAGTCGAATCGGCTAAAATAAAATTGGGTGAATCATCTGTTATGGAAATAATTGTTCGTACTACATCATATAGTGTTGGGGAGGTTAATCTTAGCAGATGAGTCATAAACTACAGCTGTTTAATGCATGCAGTGCATTCAGTGAACAGTGCATTACCTCTACTGTTACTTTCTTTCAGATATTTTATTTATCACAACAAATAAATATAAGTTATTAGTGTTTGCTGACTCTCTTCACATTGCATGAAGAAATTCTCCAGGAACTGGAGCGGGTTGATGCTTAAAGTTACACAGATTACAGAAAGCTCACCTGCTGACTGGGCAGATCGTGCTGATCTCTGTACTCACCGTGAGTGTATATGTTTCCAAGTTCATTGTGCAGGTAAAACAGGCTCCTGATGCAGTCCTGCACTGAGGAGATTGGCCGGTATCCCGTTAGGACGTACTTGTTAAACTGAAGATGTGGTGGTGAGTTCGCCCAGTCCAGCAGCCTGGGTCCATTTAAAAATGCCATAGCAAACAAGACCGTTAAAAGGACCCCGCCGAACAAGTAAAAAACAGACTGTACACCTATGTACACATTTAATAGGATTATTGCGACTAAAACCTTATGGGATACCATTTGTGTTGGCATTTGTTTCTTTTTTTAATACATATATTGTGCTGTTAGCTTCCTAGCTTGGCGCTAGCAAGCTCGCGTCAAGTCTCTCAGCACTACCCGGCGACCGTGTGTCCGCGCCGCCGCTGTTTGCTGTGAACCGCCGCTTCCTTCGTGAGTGTCATCCGCAAGGCTGGAGACAGACACGGCCAGCCACGTACATGGTGCAAGCTCGGGGTGGTCTTTACATTTGGCATCTAAAAAATGTCAGTGTAGCACCTAAAAGCCTGGTTCCTCGTCATGTTAAAGACACTTCCTCGTTAGTTAGCATTCCGGTGCAGCAGCACAGGCTGTAACGCGTCCCGGGCGGTGATGCTGTGGGTGTCCATCCGACTCCAGATGATGCTAGCTTGATCCTAGCGGTCAGATTTGCAATAGAGGACTAGCAGGTCATACCATAACTTTCATGAAAGCAAACGGGCGGCATGTACTCAGGCTTAGTTCCGTATGGTGCTGGCTGGCTTTCGCAACGCTGTTTTAAAAAATGATGAGGTCCGTGATTGTGGAGCGGAGATTTTTGGGAAGGACTGCGGGCTAGCAAGCCGGGCAGTCGGCTACCGCTGTCCTGTGACTGGGGGTGAGGGAGCTGATATTTGAGCCGGCTGACTCCAAACACTCACGGTCCGGTCTGTAAAGCTTGTATTCAGTTTCGTTAACATCGGTTTTATCCAATTATCATCCACCATTATTTCTGGCTAGCTGTATTCCTTGAAATGCGGAATCTTCCTTGGCGGCCTTAAGTCCCCTGCATTGCCGCTACACAAGCGTCAAGGTACATAAATTTCAAATGACGCTTCCGGTCAATGTTTTCAAAATAAAATCTACGAACGTGCCACTGATATCTTTGATGTGTTTTGTCCCAGTCCCAAATGAAGCAAGCCAGTATGCAGTATTTATCATTGTTCAGTTGAGTTTAGCTAAACATGGTTAACATGAATACACAAGACGATGGTGTCCTCTGGGAAACCACAAGGCAAATATTTGCCTTTCTCCACCTTTTACCTTGTATACATTGTGCATGTACTCAGTGTGATACAAACTTTCTCAGCGTCAGTTTTTTGTGTGATAACTTGATTAAATACAACTTTATTTAAAACATATCCATCATGTCAGAATATGAATTTACTAGAATTTCGCCTCCATCGAAGTTGCAGTTTACATCCATGTCTGCCTACACTTGTATATGTAATGTAGACTTTGAAGGAATTTCATATAATGTATTATTCAGTGTATTTTTGGGTGAAATGGAAGTTATCTCGACATGTGTGATTCCTGTGAATCAGTGGAGCTACTGAGCTGGTGATGGACTGCTGAGGGACAGGACACCCCCTGTCCTGGTTGTCATCCAGTGAGAGGAAGTGAAGAATTGGACTCATACATGCACCTTAGAGTTCAGATCAATGGAAAACTGGACTTGACTCACAACACTGCTGTAAATCAAACAAAAAACACAGTCAAATTTCTTTCCTTGTATGTGTTTACACCATAAAGCAGATTCTGATAAACCACAAAGTTGTAGCCATGAATGTAGACAATGCGTTAAATATGGATGTTGCTGCAAAGCTACACATTCTAAAACGTAGATGTCTCACACACTTCCTCAAGCCAGCAGAGCTGAAGGTCTATACATCACAGCAGTTTCAAGGTGGGCGCCCAAAATCATTGTCACCAAATCAGTACCCGACCTAATGTGAAATACATTCACAATATCCTATCTTCCTTCAATATCCTGTCTATCTTATTGCATTAAGAAGTACAAAGTGTTGTTAAACAACATTATTATATCACAGTGAAGTTGACTTTTGACCTTTTGGATATAAAATGTCATAACTTATTGGACATTAGTGTGAAATTTTGTATTAATTAACATATTAATTTTTGAGTTCACAGTGACCTTGACCTTTGACCATCTCTGTCTGCAACTCATGCAAAGGCATACAAACCATAAAAGCAAAGACTGCCTACAAGACAGGTCCACAGTCCGAGGTTACAGAACCCGACTTAATTGCTGATGCATGTTTTCTAACAAATTTGCAGTTACCAAATTGCTAAGACTTTAGACTTCTTTATTTTTTAAACCAACAGATACACTGTGAACTGGGGTGTTTGGGGAAAGTCTGGGGCCCTAAACCAACAGCACACTTTGCACACTCTCCATGCTTCATAATGTGGAACCTAAAGAGGAAAGAAACAAAAGAAATGTTGGCTTTTATTTAAGCATCTCTTATTTTGAAAGTGAAGTTTTTTAACTTCTGGTCTTATTCTAGCTGACTGGGATCAGTTAGACTGCTTGGCCGCACTTGGCAGTGTGAATGCCGACACTGACTGAGCTGCAGTTGCCTTCCACACAGCCGGAAACATTGCCTTTACCACCTGAGTTCACATGATAAACACAATGAACATGATCGTTATGTGTTCTTGTTGTGTTATATTGTGCTCTAATGGTGTTGCTACTTTAAACAAATATGGTCAATACAGCAACAAAACATCATTTCCTCCCTTAGAAATTTTATAATTACAGATTCAAATTGAGGTCAGCCATTCAAGAATGATTCCAAAGTCTATGTTTATACCAAAGAAATAAAAATATACAATGAGATCTTGTAATTTTTGTGATTCATTTTGGAATAATATTCTGCACACTGAAAGCTGCAGGTTGATAAATGAGTCACTATCCAGGCACATGACAACTGTGGTGCAGTGTACTCATTTCAAACAACCAAACGCTGTCATCATAGGGGCAGTTTTGCTATTATTACTTACTTATTATTTTTCTGTACAATACCGATAGATGCAATGGGAGTGTGAAGTTTCCTGGAAGCACTTAAAGGCAGCAGGTTGAGGGTCTGGATGAATCACACCACCTCCACCTCTCACCCCTCTCTGCTGCTGTGACCTCATGGCATGTAGTTGCCTACAACCACACCTCAGTGGAACTGTGACAAACAAGACCCCCCTGGACAAGACACATCACATGTTTGTGACTCACATCTGGTTAAGATTTCACAAGAAATGACACCCAATTCTACAGAAAGTTTAAGACAGAGGTGAAGAATACCACAATGATTGATTAGAATGCCTGCACATAGTTCATATTCCAGTTAGTTCCTCTCCTAGTTGCAGTATTGCTTCATACATAATCCTTTGTACTTATAGAAAATTATCTTTAATATGTGAATCAGTGCTTTATTTGATTGCGATTGTTCTTTATTACCTTATCTGTAATTTCAATGGTTTCTTCTCAATTAATTGCATGAGATTAATTTTGTTTAGTATATACACATAAGTAATATTTTAGACGTATTGTAATAGTCAGACATGGTTGTATTTTGTTTGTATATACACTACTGTTAATACAGTGCAGCGTGCTTGCGTGATCGTACTTTTTACATGCATCAATTGTGGTTTCAGCGTTAATAAACTTGACCATTTGGCTGCTGTCTGTGGCGCCAAAGGTTTCCAGCATGGGAGTTGCACAGTGAGCCTCTTCATGCAGTAGCAATAGACTGGCAATTGTAAGCTTTGCAATTGTCTGGAGTGGTTGTGTGTGTCCATGTGTGTGTGCACAAGAGTGTGTGATTGGGTTTGAGGCGAGCTGTGGGACTATGAGAAAAAAAATTTGCATGGAGGACAATCACAATTATGTTACACTGCTGCTGAAACACCCCAATTTTCTCAAAGTGGGTCACTATAGTTTTATCTCAGCATCATACAGTTGAACTACAAAACTACAAAAAACACATTTTGTTTGTGATAGTCTTTCAGTTAGTGTGACACTCTCTTATTCTCAAAACCCACCACTTGAGAAAAATGATAAACTGTCAAACCACTGAGATTTTCCAGTGGTCTCTCAAAGACCACTGTCACAGCACCCTCCCATTACACCCTGCTTCATTGTCTAGCACTTATATTGATGCTCACAGTCAGATTCAACCGGTTAGTGAACACGCACGAAAAAGGTGAGTCTATGCAGATTACTCATTTTGAAATTTCTCAAACTTAATTTGACTAAACATAACTATTGGGCTATTGAAAATAACAACAACAACAACATTAAGAATAAGAATAATGAGAATAATAAGAATAGCTTGTTTCTAAAACAAAGTTACCAACTTTTTCACATTAAATCAAGGAATAAAAAAATAAAACAATCCCAAAATATGAAAGACAAAATGAAAACATAATAAAAGATATCCATTAACTAAAAGCCATAAGATGAAAATTTGAGACGTTTTAGAAATTTGAGATTTAATAGAGGACACCAACTTCCAGCTTCGGGGTGGGGCAGCAGAGGCCAGATCACTTGCAGTAACAAGGCGAGATTTTAGAAGCACCAGCAGAGTGCAAAGGAGTTCGCACATCAGGTTAACTTACCACAAGTAAGTTTATTTTCCGTCTCATACGTTTCAGTTCATGTTAGGTTTTACATTGTTCTGATCACAATTTGTCATAATGAAAAGAGGTGACAGAATAAAGCAGCAGGCTGATGAGCAGCCTTACTGCCTTATTCTTTTTTCCCATAGAAATCTGCAATGGAAACAAACTATATCAGTGTTTTGTCCAGGCTTTCCAGGTTTCAGTTTAGCTGTGGGGTTGTTTTAAGCTTTAGATATGTATCCAAAGTTACTTAAAACAGATATCCAGACGGATTCTTGAAGAGGGGAAGGACATTGATATACAGCCTCACTTGCTGATATTTGTTCAAATAAAATATTTCTTTTTCAGGAACCATCCGCTTGCATACATAACCCAACTGCCCAGCAACATGTTTCTGTGGAATATTTGCGTCTATGCCAGCTTCATGCTGTCCCTCCCTCACTGTACACATCAGTCATGCAGAGAGGGGACACCCAGACAGTGCCTAGATGCAGAATTTGCTCCAGGTACCAATTTGGCTGGGGAAGGCTTCGACATCACCAACATGGAACGTAAGGGGGCCTTTGTGCTCAACATGGGTCAGTGGAAACGCAAGGACAAGACATGTACCCTGTGTAGCAACCCCTATATGGAAAACAAACACCAAAAACTCCCTTTGTCGGTGGTTGACTGGAGGCCAAAGCAGTCCTGCAGCATGAAAGTGACCAGTAATGTCCACCGATCCAGTGAGTCTCTAGTCAGCTCCAGCTCCTTTTCTGTGGAGAACAACTGGAAGACCAATCTAGATTTTAATTTAGGAAATAAAGGTGCCGCATTAATGCTAGCTGGAACCCATTCTAAACTGGCTGATTACTCCATGGAAAAAACTAAGAATGACAAGTTCAGCTTCGCAAGACACAGCATATCCTGCGAGTACTACAGGTGAGAAGATGAGCACTGGGATGAAACTTTTCTCCACACTCTACCTGAACTCTGAAAATAAAGGGAATACTGTTATACTCTTGTTCACCAATTCACTGTTATCTGTTCTTCTTTCTTGTCTGGTGGCTCATTGGAAACAGCTACCGAGTGTCCAGCTCTCCCAAGTTGAACAGAGAATTTCAAACAGCAGTGAAACAGCTCCCCAAAACCTACAGCCCTGCATATAAGCAACGATTTTACAAACTAATTGACATCTTTGGCACCCATTACATCACCAAGGTAAACTAAAATTACTAAAGCAAAAAACACAGTGGCGTAATCATAGAAAGTAACTATTTGCTTATGTGATATGTGCTAAAATGTATTTCATTCTAGGTGAAGTTGGGAGGAAGTATTCAATCTGTGACAAGCATCAGGCAGTGCCAGGCCAGCCTGCAGGGCCTCAGTGTGGATGAGGTACAGATGTGTCTGGAAACTGAGGCGTCCGCAAGCATCAAAGTTGAAATAAAAACTCAAACGAAACACTGCAAGAAGGACATTGACAAGATGGAAAGTAAAATGTCCTTCTCTAGCCTCTTCAATGACAGGTATAGAGCATTTCCTCATAGATTTTGTCACATCTTCTATTCATTTTCACACTTTGATTACATTCATTCACTCATAAATGACTATTTTCAATTTCAAATACAAATTGATTCAGTTTATTGCACAACTCTCTCCTCTTCAGGTTCACAGACATAAAGGGAGGCTATACGACAGAACCAGACCTTCTCTTCTCTGCTGACAAAAATCCATCTGCCTATAAGGAATGGCTAAACACACTACCACAGCATCCAGACGTAGTCTCATATTCCCTGGACGCACTTCATGAGTTGCTGCCTACCAACAGCCCTGCCCGGAAGAACCTGCGCTCAGCCATTAGCCATTACATCCTGGAGAAAGCCCTGTGGAAGAACTGCAGTGGACGCTGTCAGGCGGGCATCAAGAGTGACTCGAGGGATTCCTGCGTCTGCCAATGCCACAATGAGCCCGCTGTAAACCAAGACTGCTGCCCGACCCAAAAGGGTTCAGCGCGGGTCATCATAACTGTACAGCGTGCTTCTGGCCTTTGGGGAGACCATACCACAGCTACAGATGGCTATGTGAAGGTGTTTTTCAATAAACAGATGCTCCAGCGTTCTCCTGTTATTTACAACAACAACAACCCACACTGGGCCATGATCGTTGACCTAGGCACCCAAGTTTTATCAGCGGGTAATAAAGTGAGATTTGAAGTGTGGGATCAGGACAACAACTGGGACGACGACCTGTTGGGACAATGTGAGCAAGTTCTCTCTGCTGGAGTCAAAGAGGATCTCTGTAATCTAAATCATGGCCGGCTGTTCTACAAATGGGAGGTGAAATGTGCTCCGAGTCTGAGTGGAGATTCATGCATGGATTATAAACCTTCGCCAATGAATCAAAGTCTGAAGAGGCTGTATGTGTCCCGTCATGCCCACCCCGTTCCAAAGGCGATCCTGTTAGAAATGGGTGTGTTTGTGGATGAAACAAGCTCACAGAGAAACCAGAGCCTTACTGCTGAGAGTCAAAAGTCTGATGTGATATAAGATCCATGCTTATCTTTACTGATTATTATATTCAGGTTATTAAAACCATTTCTTTATTGTATTAATGAGGTTAATCTATGCAAAGGCATTACAGTGCTCATTATACTGTAGGCACATCCTGGTCTTTAATAGGACAGTAAAGTATATATAATAAATCATCTAAAAGTTCCTTCGGTTGATGAAACGTGAGTGTGTTTGGTGGTGATGAACTTTTGACATGATGTTTGACGCCATTTCTTAAGAGAGAAGTGAAGAATAGAACAATAAAGGTTTATGTTTAGATGTTCACATGCAGAGCCCATTACACATGTAATGCCGTCATATTCTAAATGTTTTATTGTGAGTTAGTATCTCCCCTGCTTGCACTTTTTCTATATCTCCTTAGCATTTATATAAATACATTTCTAGTGTATTACCCTATGTATTACCCAGTTTTCAAGAGATTGTTTTATTGTTATCTGTCATTTGAATGCTTGTTTCTCCTTTAATTTCAAATATGTTAATTTCTCCATCTAGGATTTATCATTTAGTATTCTCAAATAAATTACTCTTTTATATGCTACAACAGCCAGATAATTTTCTTTGCTGTACAGTGTTTGCTGCTGAAACAACGCAATTCAATCACTTGTCTCACAAAAAGTTTATCCCAGCTTTACATATACAGCTATTAAGTTAGTTTGTCTTTGTCTTAAGCTTCAGAATCAATCATTTGAGTGTGACAGTCTCCTCTTCTCACCAAGTATGGCCACAGCCCACCACCACTTCAGAGAAATGATAGGTTTGTGGTCTCTGGTTCGTTATTGACTGGAAAGCCAGCCTAACCTTCATGTTGTCACTATCTGTTTGAGTTTGCCTATAGACCAGCTCCTCCTCCTCAGTGCTGGATCTGCTCAACATTGATGAACTGTCAAACCGCTGTTTTTTTTTACTCCCCTGCTCTCTCAAAGACCACTGTTACCTCACCCTCACACCACCTCCTGTCCTGCTTATTTGACTTTTAAACACAAAGCACTGATATTCATGCTCATAGTGAGTTTCACAAATGCAGCGAGAACAGGCAAGACAAAGGTGAGTCTACGCTGATATGCTCATATTGAAAAATTCTTTCACTTTGTTTGAATATACAGACCCTCTGCATATTATTTAATATTGTGTTAATTCAATGTGCATCCAGTATAAATTGTTTATTGATGTATTAGTAATTTGATAGTATATTTTAGTTCTGTCACATTTGTAGGTGAGGTAGTATCAAACATCCACTGAGCTTTTATACTGTAACACAAGCCCATTTATTTATGGAGCAAATTTAATAACAGCAAATGTTGACCAAAGCAATGATGTGGTTGTGATACTAGTCGTAACTCAAATGCTCTGACTCAAAGAAAAAATGTCACAGCAGTTAAAATATGAGGAGATAAAAACATGTATAAGAGTCTCCTAATCCCTACAAGACAGACAAGGTTTTATTTTTGCAATTGAAATAATGCGGAAAACACAAATAATTATAAGAGATTGTCAGATTTACACCCATACCTGTGATTGTTGAGGGGAAATTTGATCACAGACCCTTGATGGAAACTGGGACTGAAAAATGAGGGGGTTTGTTTCACTCTCATGTAGCCATGTAAAGGTGTTTGGCCACCTGGTGCTTGACATTCTTGTGGTAATTAAGAAGACTCTTGAAGATTTCTTGTAAACAAATACGCTATGCTTCTCACCAAAAAGCATTGTGACTGTCAATGAGGTTTAACAAACATGTTGAGTGTATTTCCTACCTCATAAAACATTTGCAAAAAATGTGCAATGTTATGTTTTCTAAAAGGAGACCCAAGTAAAAGCAAAATAAATAGGTCCTGAAATTGGGCCTTGAGGTACACCACAAGAGAAAGAAAGATCACTCATAACTGGAACTGATCTATTGTGCAGATAAGGCTCAAAAGTCTTGTCCTGAATATGAACAACATGACTGAGACAGTCCAAGATAACATAATGACATGCTTTATTAATAGCAGCAAAGGAGTCTAACACATTTGAAATAACGTCATTTTACAAAGTTGTTTCTTCACGTTAGGAGGGCAAATGGTCAACGGGAATTTGTCAAAAATGTTGTTGTGGTCTACAAAGGAGATAAGCTATAAAGAGGCCTATCTCTGCATGATTAAAAGAGGATGTGACATAACATTAGACTAGTTAAGTGTTCATTTTTTGATTTATGTCCACTGACCAAGTGCTCTTAATGTGCAATGAATGGCACTGTATGCTCATGTTTGTTCAAATGAAATATTTCTTTTTCAGGATAAGCCATCAGTTTGCATTCATAACCCAACTGCCCAGCAACATGTTTCTGTGGAATATTTGCGTCTATGCCAGCTTCATGCTGTCCCTCCCTCACTGTACACATCAGTCATGCAGAGAGGGGACACCCAGACAGTGCCTAGATGCAGAATTTGCTCCAGGTACCAATTTGGCTGGGGAAGGCTTCGACATCACCAACATGGAACGTAAGGGGGCCTTTGTGCTCAACATGGGTCAGTGGAAACGCAAGGACAAGACATGTACCCTGTGTAGCAACCCCTATATGGAAAACAAACACCAAAAACTCCCTTTGTCGGTGGTTGACTGGAGGCCAAAGCAGTCCTGCAGCATGAAAGTGACCAGTAATGTCCACCGATCCAGTGAGTCTCTAGTCAGCTCCAGCTCCTTTTCTGTGGAGAACAACTGGCAGGCCAATCTAGATGTTAATTTAGGAGATAAAGGTGCCGCATTAATGCTAGCTGGAACCCATTCTAAACTGGCTGATTACTCCATGGAAAAAACTAAGAATGACAAGTTCAGCTTCGCAAGACACAGCATATCCTGCGAGTACTACAGGTGAGAAGATGAGCACTGGGATGAAACTTTTCTCCACACTCTACCTGAACTCTGAAAATAAAGGGAATACTGTTATACTCTTGTTCACCAATTCACTGTTATCTGTTCTTCTTTCTTGTCTGGTGGCTCATTGGAAACAGCTACCGAGTGTCCAGCTCTCCCAAGTTGCACAGAGAATTTCAAAAAGCAGTGAAACAGCTCCCCAAAACCTACAGCCCTGCATATAAGCAACGATTTTACAAACTAATTGACATCTTTGGCACCCATTACATCACCAAGGTAAACTAAAATTACTAAAACAAAAAACGCAGTGGCGTAATCATAGAAAGTAACTATTTGCTTATGTGATATGTGCTAAAATGTATTTCATTCTAGGTGAAGTTGGGAGGAAGTATTCAATCTGTGACAAGCATCAGGCAGTGCCAGGCCAGCCTGCAGGGCCTCAGTGTGGATGAGGTACAGATGTGTCTGGAAACTGAGGCGTCCGCAAGCATCAAAGCTGAAATAAAAACTCAAACGAAACACTGCAAGAAGGACATTGACAAGATGGAAAGTAAAATGTCCTTCTCTAGCCTCTTCAATGACAGGTATAGAGCATTTCCTCATAGATTTTGTCACATCTTCTATTCATTTTCACACTTTGATTACAGCGACTGAATTCACTCAAATGACTATTTTCAATTTCAAATACAAATTGATTCAGTTTATTGCACAACTCTCTCCTCTTCAGGTTCACAGACATAAAGGGAGGCTATACGACAGAACCAGACCTTCTCTTCTCTGCTGACAAAAATCCATCTGCCTATAAGGAATGGCTAAACACACTACCACAGCATCCAGACGTAGTCTCATATTCCCTGGACGCACTTCATGAGTTGCTGCCTACCAACAGCCCTGCCCGGAAGAACCTGCGCTCAGCCATTAGCCATTACATCCTGGAGAAAGCCCTGTGGAAGAACTGCAGTGGACGCTGTCAGGCGGGCATCAAGAGTGACTCGAGGGATTCCTGCGTCTGCCAATGCCACAATGAGCCCGCTGTAAACCAAGACTGCTGCCCGACCCAAAAGGGTTCAGCGCGGGTCATCATAACTGTACAGCGTGCTTCTGGCCTTTGGGGAGACCAGACCACAGCTACAGATGGCTATGTGAAGGTGTTTTTCAATAAACAGTTGCTCCAGCGTTCTCCTGTTATTTACAACAACAACAACCCACACTGGGCCATGATCGTTGATCTAGGCACCCAAGTTTTATCAGCGGGTAATAAAGTGAGATTTGAAGTGTGGGATCAGGACAACAACTGGGACGACGACCTGTTGGGACAATGTGAGCAAGTTCTCTCTGCTGGAGTTGGGGAAGATCTCTGTATTTTGCAGCATGGACAGCTCTTCTATAAATGGGAGGTGAAATGTGCTCCCAGTCTGAGTGGAGATTCATGCATGGACTATAGACCTTCGCCGATGAATCAAAGTCTGAAGAGGCTGTATGTGTCCCGTCATGCCCACCCTGTTCCAAAGGCCATCCTGTTACAGATGGGTGTGTTTGTCGATGAAACAAGCTCACAGAGAAACCAGAGCCTTACTGCTGAGAGTCAAAAGTCTGATGTGATATAGCTGCCCACATTGAGCCTGGGTCTGTTCGAGGTTTCTTCCTGTTAAAGGGGAGTTTTTCCTTGCCACTGTTGCTCAATATAATATCTGATGCTTGCTCATGTGGGGTTTCTTGAATCCTTAATTTTGAATTCCTGAATCGTTGGGTCTCTCTCTAATTAAAGAGTTTGGTCTAGACCTGCTCGCTATATAAATAAAGATTGATTGATATAATCCTTGTTTGGCTTTGCTGAGGCTTACATTCCAACATTACTTTTTAAATTAAGTGTGCCAAAGAAGTTCTATAAACAAAACCCCTAATCAAATCTCTACTAAGATTGTTGTCAAAGAAGCTGCAACTCAGTTATGGAAAATGTCCCAGAACTTTGGTGTATTCAATTTTTGTTTCAGTTTAATTTACACAGAAGTCTTTAATTTGCAGTTGCACAGTTTAGTTTCTGTACACTGCATGAACTGTAATTGATAGAAGACTATTGATAATGTAGGCTGTCAGAAATCAACATGAGCAAAAGATTCAGATGACTGAAATGAATTGCTAAAATGTTTACAGTGTATGTTGTCTTTAAATTCTGTATCCATGTGTAGTGTCCATTATATTGTATACATTGGTTTGTCTGCTGACTTTCATAGGACAGCAAGCATATGCATTAGATCATCTAAAAACATGTTGGATTCAATGCAGATTTTACTACCTATAAACTTATTTCTACTTATTTTTATATACTTTAATTGCAGATTCAAAATGCTTTCCAAATCTTTCCAAATTATGCAACCACTTTGTAACATTTTAGCATCTATACAAGCATTTATCTAGTAGTGTGTTCTATTTAATTACATTATTATTCAAGGCACATTTGTTGATCATGAATGAAAGAGCAACATCTGAACTGTTCGTAGTATTTAATGTTTCATCTTATAACTTTTAGTTTTCATTTGAGTGTTTGTCTTTGGTAGTGTTGCCCTACATAGGAGAGGAAGTGGTAAAACTTCCTGTGTGCGGATGAGGCTTTGCTGACGTTATTAAAGAGAACAATGTGTGCAGCGAGACATTATGTCAAATGTTTTCACTCTGAAGCTTCTATTCATCATTTGATATATAATTTATTGGATTTAAACAGTAAAATCCTCATTTTGGTATTTATTTTAAAACATAGAACATTTTCTTGCACTTAACATCTATTTATGTTCATCAATCACCACCAATTTTTGTCAGTGTTGACAGAATAAGACTGGTGGGGCACAGCAGGTTTTGGACCAACAAACAGACATGGATAACAAATGTCCACTTAGAGAGAAACACAAAGTGTTAAGAAAAAAAGAACAAAAGACAAAACAGACAACACAACAGGACAAAATGGAATGAAACACATCACACTGAACACATGGTGAAAATTATCCACTGGGAGAGGTCCAGGTCATTTGGATTAGCCTGGTTAAAGACAGAGACAAAGGGCAGGGAGGAAGAACACAAAGACAATGAATCAGGAAACATTGATACATTTGACAGATTGATGACAAACACAACACCACAATGAATGTGTGCAGTGGTTATAACAGATCATTGCAATCTATATTCGACCTGCCTTTCTTTAACCCTTTAATGCCTGAACCATGAAAACCATGACGATTTTTGAAACTGGAGTGTTTATTGAACCTTCTGACAAATTACGAAAGAAAAAAAAGTAATACGTTTTAATTTGTATAATTTTTGCTACATCCTGCATTTTTGTGCCATTTATTGCTCACAGTTTGTTTATCTTAAACACAGATAAAATACAAAAAAATATCACACTGATACATGTCAAAGTCATGAATCAAATATGATACACTTGGTGTTATAGGGTTAGAGGTTTTTCATTCTCACCTTTGTATCCATTTCCAAGAGCACCATTCCCTCCTCCATATTTACCAGCTTGCTCTCCTGTGAGAGGATCAACTTAGTTGAATGTTTTAAATGTGCTCACAAGGAAACTGCAGCGGTTTGACAGCTAAGTTAAACCTTGCAAAAAAGGATTTAGACTTTTATTAGAGGACTCAGCCACCTCACTATGCAGGCTCCATAGCACTGAGTGGAAAACAATCCATAATGCATGCAGTTGTACTTTAGTGAGAAAGAAAAGTAAAAGTACATGTTCAGAGCATGTAAGAAGAAAAATTGTGAGTATAGAGTTCAATTTTTGCAAAAATAGCTTGACCTCACTTTTTTCAGTCAGGAAAAAAAGGGTTTAAAAGCACAGCAATAGTTAGAGGCATGCAAAACTGTACGATAATTTGATATGAAAGCTATTTCGCAGCACAGCAAAATTTGCAGCACACGATGTGCTGTCACTGTAATATTATGCAAGAAGACAGCAAAGTGAGTGGAAGTTGATCATAAATGAGGAGGTCTGGGGCTTTCTTGCTTACCCAAGGCATCTTGAGTTGCTCCTAGCTGTGCACCGTAACCTTATCAAACACAAGCCAAAAAGTTACATGACCAGGTCAAAACAGACCAGGACAAAAGTAGAATACACAAAATACATTCATGTTATCGTTTGGTGTTTTTTGGACTTGGAGTAACTGGAGAAATATGTGCAGCCAAAGGATGTAGTTAAAAATTAATATCTCAATTATGCAAGACATACTGATACTAAAAATACTTATCACTGTCACACTCAAGCAGTTGCAATTGTGATGTACTGGTGTGAGACAGAGGCCTTGTGCACTGTCTGAAATGTTCATGTTGATGTAAGTTGTTTTGTTTTTGTTAGAGAGTGCATGAAAATGTACCTGTTTGCTGAGCGCCATATCCTGCACCAGGTCCTGAAACAACACAAAACATGCAGATGGGGATAAAAATATAGGTGTAACAATGGTAACAATGATGAGTCATAACAGACAGGTAATACTCTGCTGTGAGTCTGCACTGCAGTATGCTTTATCTGTGTGTACAATATTTCTTAGATCACAGGACCTACATTAGAACTGCTGTCCTTACCATAATGCCCACATGGAGACAGGAAAGAAAGCATTCATGTTCATGGGAAATCAATAACTCTAATAATAATAATTAAATAATTAATAATTAATATTTTTCTGATGGTTTGTTGTCTGAACTACTTTTATGGTTTTTGTATTATTATCCGTTTTCACTATTATCTGTTTGACTGAGGGTTCCTACTTCAGTGGGACTTAGCTGGTAAAATAGAAACCACCCGACATAACAATGCCTCATAGAAACAGACTAACAGTACTTTTTCCATCTCGTACATTTCTCACACTTTGCAGCTCACACCATTACTCATTCTCACCATATTTGTTAGCGGTTTTGGCGCCTTCAGCACCAAGGGCGAGCTGCTGAGCAGCATATGGGTAGCCACCATCACCTGAGGGGACAGATATGTTAAGCATTTAAAGGTGCTATATGCAGCATTCAGAGCCACTACATGTTGCACTACAGCACCAGGCCGAAGACGAACACACAAGACAAAGAAGATAAACAAAAGAATAAAGCTACAATGCTAAATGATGAGGTAGTACACTAGGCAAGCAAGAAGCAAGAGCATGTACATCTGGGCTACTATTTTACTGGTTGAAGATAATGATTTTTAGAGTATAGTAACATTCGTAACATGTTCAGCTTGATAAGGAGCTATCTCATATTTGCTTGCTAGCTATCCTGCTAATGCTGCTGATGGGTGGGACACAGAGGGAGTGTGACTTCCTGCTCTTCGCAGTATGCCATCACTCCACTACATCACTACATAGAAAAGTTGTTAGTAGTTGTTTGCTGCTATATTAATCTTCAAAATCTCATCTATAGAACCTTTAACTGTACTGGTAGCTGTGACGTTGTGGTAAACTAACTTTTTTTTTAATTTTGTTGATGGAGTTTATTCACTTAACCACTGAGTCCCTAAGGCTGGGGTTGTTGATTTTGTTTCCATTATTGTATAATGTATGGATTTGAGGCCCTTGATCCTGCTACACCAATAAACTGATGAGGATTAAGTTAAAATCTCATATAAACAATGCACAAGGGGAGTTCATTATTTTTGCATATCAGGACATCTTGAGTGTGTTATTATGCTTACGACATGCTTACACCACTATGGTTGTACATTAAGTTGCAAGCACATGCAGCTCTTACCCTCCAGTCCAGTAGGAATCACTGGAGCATTACCATAAGGAACCTGAGCAGCTCCTCCTCCTGCAGGATAGAAATCAGATGGGCAAGTTGACTCATACATGCTGACTCGCTTCACCCTTTCACCTGCACAGGCTATAAACCAGCTCTGTGCTGCCTAGTTCATGCCTGACACATGCATGGAAAGTCACATCGACAGAAGCCTGACTAATACTGTGACAGAGGGATGTCATGTCATTGCTCACCATATTTGCCACCAGTTGGTTCCAGTCCTGTACCGAGTGCTCCTGAAGGAGAACAAGAGGGGCTTCAGTTCAGTTCATCAGAGAAAAAAAAAGTATTCATACAGAGCTCTTGTGGTTAAAGTTCAGGCGGTTGTGGTAGATAGATGTTTTTAACGATAGCTGCATTTCCTCTTTGATTGAAACTCTGCTACTATTTATCGAATAATCAACTCGTTTTGCCTTGAACAAACTCAAACCATTAAAGAGCTTGCAGCTATGCGTGCTGGGAAGAGGACAATTGTTGGTTCATATTATCTTTTCCTCAAGTTTAGTCTATAAGTTGTATGACTTGCATTGTTGGCTTGAATAGTCAGCCAGAGAAACATGCAGTATCATCTCTGATGCTGCTCCATCCATAAATCTCTTACCATACCCTCCCTGGACCTGTCCAGCATAGCCTCCTGTGCTCAGGGCTGGAAAAGTCAGAAAAACACAAAGATTCAGGTCAGACACTGTTCATCCATTAGCTTATTTACACCGTTAAATAACACTGAGAAGCATCTACACGAGCAGGAAGTCAGAAACCACCAGATGTTCAGCTTGTATGAATAAGAGACAATAGCTACACCCAGTGGATAAAAGACCGCACTGGTAAAGTTCAGCAGAGGAAGTGTGTTTCCTCGACAGCCTCTTATTTTTTTGGCTGTCAAACATCGCAGGTTAAAGCATCTACGGGTTAGTGCATCACCTGTTAAGGGTTTCAGCAGGTTATAACTGCTAAAAACTGTTACCTTCACTTTTCCCTGCTTTGTTCTCAGCACCATCAGCTAACTCTGCAGGGTAACCAAGCCCTGAAACATAGTTCTAATTAGCATTATAATTATGTCAGCTAATGACTCTATAAGGAGAGTGAGCTCTACCCAACCTCCCTTCTTTTTTCTTAAAATGGCACTCACCAGCCCCGTAACCATCACTGTAACCATTCCCATAACCTGTGAAGAGAAGAGGCTATATGTGAAAACATACAAGGGAATATTTAAAGCTAATATTTTCAAATCCAAGCTGTATTTGACATTTTTGACTGTACACAGTACTAAAAGAAAAAGAAATGTTCAAGAAAGCCTTCTGCATGCATGGGAAATACCTGTTGATAAAGCTTTTGCACCAGCATCTCCACCTACAGTGGGAACAGAACAAAGATGGCCACTCAACACAAAAGGATCCTGTTTTAACTGAATGTGATCACTGCTGTCAGGGGCAGCTTTGATGCTGATTCCCTTTGACACCAAACAGAATGAAGAATGATCTTTGGTCATTGCAGGCAGACAAATCCCATTTCAAGGTTTAACTTTTGATTTTCAGATTTAAAATGACTTCTTTGTTGCCTTCTAATCACAGAGTGCACACTGTTGCAGAATTTGAATTTCTCTGGGCATGTACTAATGAATTTTCACTTACCAAAGCCATTGCCTGCCATTGCACCCAGGTATCCTGTTGCTCCCTCACCATAGCCTGTGACAACACACATTCTAAACATAGTATATGGTACAAATACTCTGTATTCATTTATTGAAAGACATCAATATCTAAGTTGGAATAAATATTAAACACAGAAAGATACCACAAAGTATTTTGATGCTCTGATTTCCACACAAAAGAAGAGGAAAAAACATCCACAGGAGGAGAACTTGACTGAAACTGTTTGTGAATAACCCTTTGTTGTTCTTCTACTTTTTTAAAAGCACTATTAACTATTCACCAAAAAGGAAAGGTACTTGATACTGAAGCACTTTCTCCTGTGACCTTTAAAGAAAGGTGAAGATGAAAAAGACTCAAATTATTGGTTTACAAGGCAAAGTAGGAGAAATAGCTGATTTTCTGCCATGTGACACATGATCTACTCTGCATCCTCAGCTCCACTTACATGCTGAACATTCAACTTCAAGAAGTAAAAAATCATGGTTCCCTTAGGTCTGTGTTGTCAGACAAGCTTCCACATTTCGTTTGTGGGGTAGGCCCTTTAGAATCAAAAGTCAAATAGAGATTGAAAAGGGTTCAGAAAGGAGATTAATAAAAATTCCACAGCCTCACCAGTTGACTTCCCTGCAACACCATGGGGATACCCACCCTGTCCAAGAGCAGCAGCAGCTGAGATTTATTTTAGAGAGAGCAAGACTTAAGACTTAGGACAGGGTGCAAAAGGAAAAAATTAAAGCATAAACCCTGAATCAAAACAAAGGAGAGCAAAATGAATGAAAATGTACATCATTACCTCCAAGTTTGCCAGCTGCACCACCCAGGTATGCTCCCTGTCCCAAACCTGTAGACAGTGCATTGAGATCCTTGACCACAGGTAGTGTGAATTTACATCAGTGTCTCCATCTGCTAGCAAGCACTGTTAACTTTTCCTGCATTATGTGCCAGTGCCCAACATTACCTGCTCCATAACCCCCGGCGCCCAGGTTTGCTGCCAGATAATTTCCTGCTCCACCAATATATCCTGGGGAGGACGGGAAGTTAACACAAGCTCAGCAAAATCCCCAGTAATTTACTGTGGATTGAAGGGACATGAGCCCCAACTTTTTCATTAAACACTAGTGCCAGCATTTATGTAGAATAGTCCGATTTGGGTTGAAAGTCAAATTTAAAATCCCAATCTCACTTTAAACACATAAGAAACATAGGACATAATATTCCACCTCATTCAGTTGTTTCCATATATAAAAGATACAGAGGTTGCTGCTAATGGAGTGTTTGACATGTGCAGTTGACAGTGGAACAAAAAACATAATCACACACATAGTGGATCAACATCTTTGCCAGGGGTTGGGTGGTTCTTAGCACCCTCTCCACTGGACACTGACTAGAATGAATGTTGCAACCTCAAAGCCAGGTGCTGAATCTTCATTCAGCATGTCTTTAGAACTTCTGCTTGATGGATCACACAGTCATTTCTCTTCGCCTGCAATGCCTCAATGAGACAGAGAGATGTTGCTGGAAGTATTAGGTTAGGTTAAGCAAAACTAAGAACTACAGCATCAGGACCACTTTCTGCAAACACAAAATGTATTCAATGCATTCACCAGAACTGCACCAGATGCACCTACTGTGCATGTAAGTATAGTTTAACATGAAGATAAAGAGATGACCCAACAGTAACTTTAAGGAATCTGAGCTAAACCTCTTTGTCCTGACAACTGGAGCAGGGATTAAGAGATCATCACCTGAATGAACCCCAAGCAAATCTGAGACATGTAATGCACATCCTGAGGTGTTAGTGAATATAGCAAACCCCTCCAAAAAAAATGTGCATATGAGTCTCACACTCAAAGGTCTTCTGACAGTTGATTTAGAATAATCAGAAGCCACACACATCATGGTACCAAGAAGAATACGAGAGCTTCAAGGTTCTGTATTCGTTCAAATTTGCTTTGCTACAAAGTGACATAGAGAAAAGAAATTTACTGAGAGACTAGCACCTGGACCGTTACATTATTCTGTATATGTAATAATAATCTATTGTTTGTCTTAATTCTGGAACATTTAGTTACTTTTCAGGAGCTCAACCCTGTGATGTTTCAAGCATGCCAGATCTTTCTGATCAGCCATCATTTCTGAGTTTATGCCAAACACTGTGGTGACAGTTGTGAGAATTTTCCATCTTTAGCCTCTATACATAGGAGCTTCCCCAGATCATGTTCGGTTCAAGGGGTCCCATTCATGCCAACTGTGAAACTTGTGGCGAAGCCCTGTCCCTGTCCTGAGTGCACAGCTCTCTGATTGTTTGGGTTGGCTGGAGTGCTCCAGATAAGGAGTGACGCTCTGTTGTCAGGGTTACTAAGGTCGCAGGTGATAGCTGTTCTGTGGTCCAGACACTGAAGGATAGACTGTCTCGTATTGGAACAACATGCTGATGGTGACCTGGAGATTTCATACAAGACAATCTGTAGTATCATGGATGTTTCTCTGTTAAGAAACCAGAGAACCCATAGACTATTCTCTCATTTTCTTGTTATGTGTTTAATGATCTTGTCGGGGAATGCAGTCACTTTGGCACACCTAGCTGGGGTTAAAAGACTGATCACAGGATGCAACCTCCAGAATTGAGGTGACATCTAGCAGTGGTCACACTCGCACCACACTCTTTCTGTTCTCCACAGTCAGAGCTCACCAGATTCAGAGATTTCCATCACAGCAGATTACTGAGCGTACACTCTCAGTAAACTCTGCTTATTACCATATCTTGAAGACCACAACAATAATTACTGACTGGCTCAGACACAGTTATGTGTCAGTGATCACAGCTCACAAACTCTTCAAAATACAGTCAAATATAATCACCGTAGCTTCAGGCTGTATACTGTGGGCGTGAATGTCTAACCAGTTTGCTGGGTGTGCACAAATATGCACCAAAGTTGGTCATGGTGGGGGCCAAGGGATGGGAACCATGTGAGGCTCCCTAGAAAATGCAGTGTAGCTCAGTTATAGAACTGGTTACTTGATATGGATGGAAGCAGATTAACACTTACAACAATAGGTTTGGTGACAAAGCTACATATGGACAAACTGTGTATATTTAGAATGATAACATATGTATATGGTACTGAGAATTATGTTGTATATAATGTTTATAAAAAGCAAATATCTTTACATTGAAATGGACAGTATGTCCGGTTTGGAAGAGGAAAAGCAAATTTGTTTAATTTGAAATGAGTTTAATTTTGTTTTCTATTGTCATTTTACTGGGAACTGCACACTACTGTGCTTGGTAAGATAGAAACGGATATTGATTTTGTAAATATGGATGATGCACAAAGACACACACATGAAACATTTCAATTAGCTGGTTACTGGGAAAGCCTGGGAGATGAGAAAAAAAATAGTAATTTATCTGTCTAAACTGTAGGCATGTAGCAGTTTTATAGTGTTCATTTGAATGTTTCACATCGTTATGTAATTTCAAAGAATACAGAAGTACTTTATAATATTGTGACTTTTTTGCTCTTCTCTTTTGTACATGAAGTACTACAGGATATACGTTTTGTAAAATAGTGGTGTCATGAGCCAGATATTTAGCATGTCATAAAAACTAAACTAAACAATAGCCTAAAGCACAACAGCCACACTCCCTTAACACAAACAGAAACACACCTCAAGGTGCCAATAAACAAAAGATTAAAACAAAACCTGTGACAGAACAACATGGAACCAACTGTGTCACTGTCTTTTGAAAAAATAGGTCCAGCATGGGAACTGCTCCCAAAAGTTAACCACAGACACAACATCATCCTTTGATCAGATAACAAGCTAATCAGATATCAACTGTATATTCAAAATCATAATAGCCAACAATTAATGAACAAATGGTCACAAATATAATTACTGAATATAATCATTACTGAATTACTGAATTACTAAAGCAAACAAAGTCTGTTCCGGGGTTTCATGGCCCCTATTACAGTTTCAAGTGGCTCATTTTCAGATAAACATCCAGACAATACATCTAAAGCTGTTTGCCATCTGCCAACATGCCAGAGGAAGAAGACATTTTTTAATTAGTTAGTCAACAATTATTAATCGACTGGCACAAACATGGATGACAGACAAAGAGTTTGCTCACCATAAGGAAATATTTCTTGGTTATATTTAAACTCAGATTATTACCCAATAAGCATTGGACACGAGAAGTCACTAAATGTAAAGAGTGATTTTTAAGACAGCTCCCATTCCATGTGAGAATAATCTCTCAGCAGAGTGGGAATGAGGAATCATTAGTTAGGAGTCCAACAAAAACAGGGCCAGTACTTCAGAAGAGACACTGCTTTCTAGTCAACAGACACCTGAAAAAATGTATTCTTTACTAAATTAATACATGTAAGTAAGCATTTGGATATGTGGTTGAAGGTCGAATTTAGGAGAAAAATATAGTGAAGATCTGAAGAATGAATAAAAGGACATTGTTATGGTGTATAAAGACAAAACTTTGCTCTTACTTGTTGCCTGGGTGTTCCTCCCAGTCTGTCCTGGGATACTGACAGCTTTTGACTTTGCGGCATCACGTTCAGCAAGGGAAAGGTGTTTTACTTCCTGACCACCACCAGTAAAGCTTTTACCTTCCTGGCCTTCTACTGAGGCGATGCCTAAACTTTGGGTTCCACTTACAGCTGGGATCACCTGTTCATAGCTCCCCCCTCCTTGCACTTGAAGATTTAGAGAACCACGACTACGGGTTTCTACAGCTACGGTCCCACGGATTCTAGGCCCATTTATGTCTTTAGCCACAAGCTCAAGGTCTTTGACAGCCTGCTGATCTGCTGCAGCAGATGCATAGTTTGTGGTTGCCTGACGACGAGGAGGAGAGAATATGTTGCTTCTGACATCTTGACTTTGTGAAAGAGACAGTCGATGGGTTTTCTCTTCTCGTGTTTGTGGAGTTGCACATCCAAGATATTTGCTGTTCTTGCCAACATGGGGCTGGGGCCCTAGGCTCTGTGTTCTCTGTGTTTCTGAACCCAAAAGTTCATGGCGATTGATTTCCAATATATCTGCCAAATCACTAATGGATCTGCAGTTTGGGGTTCTCTGATTTTGTTGGATAGATGAATCATAATTTCTTGCACTCTGTACCCGAGAAGACGCAGAACCCAGACTTCTGATGATGTCAAGAGGCAGTTGCTGTCTGCTGGCCAGTGTGGCCCCATGGCTTGCTGTGCCCCTTCTGTGCCACATAGGCTCATAACTTTCTCCTCCTTGTGCTTGTGAAACAGACATACTTTTATGTTGTTTATCAAGAGGCGTCATAGGTCCAAGACTTGATGACTGAACCACTGGATCAAGGCTTTTGACCTCACCTCCAGGGGGTGGTATGGCAGGTGTATTGGTATTACCAAATATATTGCTTCGCCTCATGTCAAGCATTTCAGGTCCAACAGTTCTGTCTGCTTCTCCGTATGAGGGACCAAGTGCTCTGCTCTTTTCTCTCTTCAGATCTTGAACAGCTTGGCCCTGACTGGCCATCTCAGGTCCACCCAAATCTGCTGTAGACACACCTAGCAGAGAAATATCATCATGTATTCATGATTTCCTGGTGGCTCAGAGACAACAGAGGGTCAACGGCACTGTTCGGTATTTAATTTGATGTGTATATCAGAGCATTCAATGCAATATACCACATCACCCGGAGTGATCAGTATATAAATGGAGGAAGTTGAGAGCAAACGGAGACAAGACAAAATCCATTATGGCCTGAAAGTGGTCCAGTTTCAAAGGACAGAATCATCACCATAATTAGGACCTGAGACAACAAAGAGACAGCACACAACTAAAGCCACACACCGGAAGGACACACATAGTACCTCTCACTCAGGTACTCAAAGCAAGTCAAAGCAGTGACAGCAACACATTAGACATGACATGACAACAGATTGTTGCCATTCCAAATTGCCATAAAATACACCAGCACAAGACGAGCACACCATCTGACAGCATCAGTGTGTGACAAAGACAACTGATAGACAAAGGTTGTTAAAACACTGATGGGACATTAAAGCAGATACCTACAAAGAGCAGCAAATGTTTTAAAAGTGAAAAGTATTTGCCGGTAGGAGATTTCCTCTTTTACAGTGTCACTCGTCAGATTTTTCTTGAAACTACATGGGACATGCATACTATGTCCCAGTTTTCACTTGTGGTCCCAGTTCTGGACCAGAACCAGAACTGTAACCAGAATAGATTTTAAACACTTCGTGGCCTTTAAGGGACTTATGGGGTCCCTGATGTGTTTTTTTCTTGCATCCACAAATGTATTTGTCTTTGTGGGAACAAGTTATTATGTAAAGTAACAGTATGGTAGACCTATGCTTTTAAGACCATGGGGGTAAGTTGCGTTTATAGCAATATGGGACATTAAGGGCTGAATAGTAACTTGATATCCCCAAACAAGCAAATTAAGTGTGTATGAGTGATTTGTTTTTGTGCCCAAATAACTAAATTCTGCAGAAATTGATTACAAGCTTAAAGAAGCAAAACACAGCTTTCAGAATTGTCAAAGTAAAAGTTTCATGATATTGTAATCAAATTGTTAGTGTGTATTTAGTTTGCATAACTCTTTTTCCAGTAGCTCCTTCAGCTCTTGTGAAACGCAGCACTAAGTACACCACACGCATCAACTCTCCTTAATTCTGATTAATTCTTAGAGTGAAACTGTGGTAATAAGAGCTGGGGAATTCATGCAACATGCAACACAGATGAAACACTGAGACAAGCACAGTCAAGCATCAGCATGTGCATGTCCCCTGTGCACACCAAATAAAACGGAGGGGCTGCTGATAATATTACAGTAAACAGATGTGATTTCATGCACAGAAATGCAGCATTAACCCATCAGTGAATCATAAGACACCCATTTCACAGATTTTACAGACAAACTGAACACAGAACAAAGACAAACACAGACCAAAAAACACTAAGACCACAAGTTGATGTGGTGAAGGTTTTACCAGGTTTTTGTTCCTTAGCCCTCTGTCCAGTGGGATACCCAAGTCCAATTCCTAATGATAGCAGATAGAGGGAGTATCATTTATTTCACTCAACAAGTTAACTGACAGAGACACCAGAGTCAATACAATCACCAGATCAGTGCTCGAAGTGGGCTGCTAGTCACCCGTTCACAGTACTGTCACTTCCACACTTTACTGTTTGGTGTTTCGTGACTTCTTGCGCACGGACACTTTTCACAAGCTGCTGGTACTCTTTCTGCCCTCTACTTATCAGGTTCTCTCAGCGATTCATAAAGACCCTGAATAACGTGTATTACCCAGGGGGCATTGGGGACACTATGTGACACTCAGCTGTTCCCGTTCTCGCCTGCTTGCTTTTCTTTATCGTCAGCTGGCGTAAGTAACGTTACATCAACCTTACAGTAATGTTGGCCTCGCTCCCAAAGGCCACAAAAATAACACAGAGTCAGACAATGACACAATAGAGTTTCAAATGTCAAATCCTACCCAACCAGTGCTGCAGTGAGCAGCAAGCTAACGGTCATTATTATATATTACATTTTACATAATTATGATAAGTATTATTATAATAAATAGCACACGATTTGCTGATACCGGCCAATACACACACCCACTTGTGAATAGGGGGAGTTCTGACAATTTTTTCCACCTCAAGCACTGAGCCAGACAGTCTTACACCCTGTAGGCTGGTTTGCAAAGACAGGTATCAGTGTAAGGTGAGGTGAGGTGATTATGAAATAATAGGTCCTCAGTTCAGTGGAACAGGACAAATTGTTGGACATGGTTTTGCATGACTACCTGCCTACCTTAGAATGTGATAGCAAACAATGTGATTGTCATATGATCCCCCCCCCCCCCCCCCCCCCAGCATACACATCTGAGCTGAGAAGAAGTTATGTTTGAGCTAAAAACTGAATCATCTCTTACCTGGTCGGGCTCCAGGATAGCCAATGCCAGCTAAAGCCCCATATCCTGGCGAGAAAACAAAAAGCCAAGTTCAGAGGAGGTTGAGCAAATCTGTAAATCTGACAAGCACTCTGATAACATCACTAGAGCCCTGGGTTTTTCTCTGTTTTACAAGGACACATAATTTATTTGCTGAGATGCAATCTGCTCCATATATCATGATCACAGACAATGATAGAGTGCCACTTAGCTGAGATTTATGAAACAAACAAGCAGAGGGCTTTCAGAGAGTGTAATTCACTGTGTATACATTTGGGCAAACAACATCAGGAAATCATGGGAAAGGAAACAATATAATCACGTACCTGGCAGAGTACCAAGGCCAGCACCATAAACTGGAAAGTCAGAAAGACACAGAGTTAATATTTATTTACAAAGTCTTGTACAGTTGAGACCCAGCTGTTTACGTTAGGCTACTTTATGACAATCAGTGTAAATAACAATAAATACTTGTGAGGTTGGAATGAAAGTGATAAAATATGCAATTTTTTAATGATTTTTAAAAAATTATTATTATTAAAATGGGTTGCTTAAAATCTGAAAAATATCATTATCAAATAAGCAACAGTCAGAGTATAGTCTTACCACGTTTCCCTCCGTGGCCCAAACTCAGTCCCAGTCCATTTGGAAGTCCAGCCCCCAAACCCATTCCTGTGCCAAGACTGGCACCTGCAATCACAAGAAAGATTGTTAAAAAACAAAAAGGTTGTGAAAACTCTGTCAGACTTTCAAACTTTATTTTCTACATAGGGGGAATTAGTAATCTACAACATACATAAAGGGAAGATAATGTAAAAGTAAGAAGGTTGTGAGAGTCTGATAGGTGGTTATAATGATCTACCATAGGCTCCCTGGTTTCCATATCCACCTTGCTTCAGACCTGCTCTACCTCCTAATCCAAGAGCTCTGTAACCTCCTGTGAAAACAGTAAAGAGAACACATTTCACATAGCAGTGTCATCTTTAGAGACATAGATTGTTACACTGCACCAGGACGGGAAAGATGGGACTTTGCGCTTTGCAATTCACCACAAAGGATTTAACCTCAAAGAGTTTAATGGCCACTGATGTAAAAAAAGTCCTTTTTTCTTATTTGTATTTCGATTTTTGGCTACATGACACGTAGGTTTGTAACTCAACAAGCATTATGTACGTTTCTTCTTAAGACAGCTTACCAACACCAAGTTGAGCCCCTGGGTAACGTCCCACTAAGATTTAACAAGTAAAAACATGAGCATTACTTATATGGGGTGAAAGTAATTTGAAACAATGCTGTGTGCAGGAAGTTAGACAGAAAGTTAAGCATACTTCCAGTCTTCATTGCTTTGCTGCCATATCGGCTCCCCAGAGCTCCAAGGGCACCTGCAACTGAGAAAAAGTAGAAAAAAAATAGTATTTGATTTTTGATGTCGTATACACTAGACATGTAAAGACAACTAATAGGATATGTGGACATGTGCTCTTAACAACAAACCTGATGATTGGCACAGCTAACAATGCACACTCATGCATCCACAACTAGATCAGTCAGTGAAGGTGGTAATCTTGTGGCATTATCTTTTTAATCACAGATATTTGTACTTTCATTCATTAGTTAACCATTTGGTGTAATGGTTAATGCATGCTAAGAAAACTACTGACCTCCTGGTTTTACACCGATGCCAACACCTGATGAAGAGGAAAACACAGACACAAAAAGGAAGAATATTTCACATTTAAGGAAATTGTTTTCTTATTAGTGTTTCCAGGAATTTATACTGTCATCTTTGTCAGTGCTTATTAAAAAAGCTTATTAAAAAATGCAAACATACGTACACTCTACATTACTAGTAACCTAGCTAGTTAGTCGTGCTAACGTTCAAATTATCTAATCCAAAACAGACCTTTAAATTTAACGAGTTTACCTCGTTCAAAAGTCAGAGATTACATGAAAAAACCTGATGCTCGTCTGTTTTCAATGTAAGTAGTTAAAAAAGAACAGTAATTAAAAAGGTTAAAAACATTTTAAAAGTGTGTGATAAACCTCTGGCTGGCAGCACTCTTCCCCAGGATACACTTTGGGGTCTAACACCTGTAAGATAAAAGAATAAATAATAACCTTGTACCCTTGGTAGCAATCACTTTTGTCAAAAAGTTCATAGGGTATACAATAGACCAAAAGTCCTGTATGCTGTTTTTCAGTTTGAAAAAAAAATGCCACTGTAATGTTTCATGAATACTGTCAGATGACTGGGCAACAGGAGGAACAGATATCCATTGCTGGAAACGGATGATGGGACAAAAATGGAGCGACTCAGTGGAGCCTATTTGTTCTTCTCACGACTGGTCGTCAAATTTTACCTGCCTCTGTCACCTTTTCATCATCATCCTTTCATCCTTTGATGCAAAGAAATTAGATAATATAAAACCACAGTGACTTGGCGGGATCAGCGATGGTGGAACCTACGCAGACCTGTAGGTTTTCTTCTCCCTCAATCTCACAGACATGATATTTAACAAGTAAGTGAGAGTGAGTCACTGGAGGTGCTGATCCATCAGGGCTTTCAAGTTGAAATCTGCCTCTTCTCACATACAGTATGTAAACTCTTTGATCAAGTGAATTTGCCACTCAAAATGACAAAGGCTAACTTTTCATGACAACAGCAGCCGTAACTTACAATACTAACTGTGTAAACAACTATGGCCAAAATATTATCTTTTTCAATTGTAAAGATTATTTTTCAACCAATAGGCTAAATTGAATAATATTACATGATATAAAAAAAAAATCATTTTAACACATACATAACACTTGCACTACTGTTTTTTAACAAGAGCACAGACAGCAAAAAACTATCCAGATCACAGTTTTCACAGCTGAGTGTTCAAGTCAAGGTGAAAAATAATCAAATCTGTTCAAATAATAATTGTTTATAAAACTGTGATCTTAATATACAGCCAGAGTTCAGTCTTTGTTTATGTAATCCTATGTTTTTCTTACCGCCTTGCAGAGTTTGCTGAGCCAACCAGAGAACCAGTGAGGTCTGGAGCAGAGCTCGAACCAGCATGATGGAGGAGAAAAGTGAGGACCACTAATACAGAGCAGAGACACCAACTGATGGACAGATGAATGGATGGATGGATATATGGAAAAGCACGCCTGCCCCTCTTGTCTTATATATGGTATTTTCTTTGATACACTCCCACTGCCCAGTCCTGCCCTCTGCACACACACACACACACACATAGACATACACACACACACAGGTCTGATTGGACACAGCCAAAAGCCCATTTTGGTTCATTTCCATTAGCTGAGAACACACACACAAGGGAACTCAGATTCAGTATTTTTTTCCTGCACCTGAAAACCCATACCCTCCCAGAACATCTCTGTGCTTGGCATGTTGCACCTCGACAATTAGAGACTTTTAAGAGATTGCATTTTAGCGGTTTATTGTAGCATTATTCTTATTTTTCTGACAGCTTAAGATAGAAATGCACTGTTCATCATTTGTCTGTTTTTGACTATTTTAGTCAAAGATGTCATTGTCACAAAAACAACAAAGCAACTGGGCTCAAAAAGCTCTTCAGTAGCTTAAGAGCTAGAAAGGAAATGCTTCTCGATGAAGACGTCGCTAAAGAGCAAACCCCCAGTGTGTCTGACTTTTGTTCCACTTGCTGCACTGTTAACAAGAATTCAGGATCCAATAGTTTATTTTTCACATATGCAGGTAATATGTGTAACAAAATGCAATGAGGCTGCGCCAAAGGTTGTGAAGACTAGTGTGAAAAATAAGGATTATAAAAAAGAAATCTGAGCGATACAAAAAGGAAAACGTACGTATGTCACAAATATAGATCTACATTGTGAAGGAAGAGAAAAGGATTCAGCAGTAAGGTATAAGAGGATGCACATAGGTCAGGAGAAAGAGTTAACCATCTTACAGGCGCGAGGCCTTCTCTTAATCACTGTGTTCTGTCTGCTGCTAGGATGATGAGGATGCTACAAGCTCTGGTTCTGCACCTTGAGGTGCTGAAGTGCTGCAGGGTGTGGGGCCAACGGTACGCCCCACTGAGAGCACCACTCTCTTAAGGGCCCACCTCTGAGCCTGGTTCTGTTCGAGGTTTCTTCCCGTTAAAGGGGAGTTCTTCCTGCCACTGTTTCCTAATATAATATCTGATGCTGCTCATGTGGGGATTCTTGAATCCTTCATTTGGAATTCCTGGATCGTTGGGTCTCTCTCTTAATGAAAGAGTTTGGTCTAGACCTGCTCTTTATGGAAAGTGTCTTGAGATAACGCTGTTATGAATTGGCGCTATATAAATAAAGATTGATTGATTGATTGATTGACTGACTGATTGATTGATGAAGGGCTCTGCTGTAGAAGGAATCGCAGCTCCAAAAAGCAAGATCACATCTGGCATATAATCTTTCACACACACAGACACATTTACACACAAGTGCATAAATAATCACCACTGAACAGCCTAACTGACATACCCAGCATGCACATGTACTGCCCTTGTCAAATAATAAACTTGTGCCTAATGATCTTGAGGACAGAAAAATTATATTCTAATTTTTTCGTAGAAAATTAGGTTTTGACAGATGGGTCAAATTCAAAACTCATCTGCGTCAAACACTGTTTGCAACAGACCTTTTTTCTAGGTTTTTTTTAACCAAAGTAAACATTACACCTCCTAAGGGGAAAATAATAAAAGCAAGCAAATAGAATCTGTTTAAGCAGCGTAAATATCCTGGTAAAAAGGACATTGGAAATTACAAAGTTAACATTGCATCATTTTTGTATTTATTTGTGTATGTGTCTTGTACAATTTAATGAAAAACATCCAACAATTAACCATTTAATGTGGAAACACAGTATACTGCTGTAGAAATGGTCCTCAAAAGCTGCCACCTAAAGCTGCCACAGTTTTTTGTATTGTAATCTCACTGTCAGCTGTCTTTGGGCTCTTTGGGGTAACGCAGAGTCTGTTGAGACTGTGTACAAGAAGCATTAGCCCGTGGTTGTATCAACCCCAAGCTCCAGATTCATTCTAATATCCTATAGTGTGGGAGGTCCCTTGAATAACAGCCATTTCTTAATGTAATGTTTGAGTTTATGTCTTAACCTCAGGCACGGCGGCGCTCAATGCAAACGTCTGACTGGAGAACCACATATGATGGTCATGCTTTCAAAAAGGCCAGTTGTTTTTATGCCACCTGAGGGAAACTGAAGTCACATGTGCAGACCACCACATCGTCTTCTCTGGTGGTACTGAGCATAAGACAATAACATAACCCACGTCTGACTCATGACTCCCTCACCCATGATTCACCTCTAAACATTTATCTGTCTGCATGTTTGAGAGGACCCTATTAGATCAGATCCATAAGGAAAGTGTCAATTTTTCAAGACGAGATGTCAAAGCTTTGAAAAGAGGTTGTCGCAGTGAGACAGGGGCAGCACAGACTGTGTTGGCTCATTTACCCAGACACCAGTGTGAGAACAGGGAGGGCAGTGTCTGTGGAGGCACATCTGGATGGCAGTTTCACTGTAGACTGTCATGTGAGAAACACTGTCCCCCCCAACATATACATACAAATTACATTCTGTGTGTTTGTGTGCTGTCCTTATGTGTTCTCTAAGGATGATAGAGGAGAAATAAATCTCCTAAGAAAGGAGGTTTGGATCTTGACCTTGGCTGAGGGTTAAGGATAGACTCTGGGTTACGTTTAGGTACCAAACAGGATAAAAGAATTACTCTACAGAAATCAGGCCACTTCATTCCCAATTCAAATTTAACATTTTTTATCAACTGTATTCTCTCATGCCACAAGGGGAGCTTTGCAACTAAACAGAAAAGTAGATAGCATTAATGACTTACAATCATTTTCTCTACCTTCATGCGATCTATAGCATACATCCATTTTATTTTACACAAATCTGTAAATACATGATTAAGTTAGTGGAAGATGCTAAACATTGGATCACAGTTTTAGACATTAAGAGAGGTGCACAGAATGGAAAATTGCAAATCTTCAAACCTTTGGGGTTATTTTCCACTTAATGAGCTACTGAATTATCATTTTCACTTCTGTCTTCTTTAAAGTACTTTTGCCCATAAACAATAGTCAGGTTTATTATACAGCTAAATATAGCTCACCAGTCGCTGTTGTAGTATAGTCCATTGATTCCTTCTCCCTTAAAATAAACCAAAATGTTCCACAGAAACCACAAATATGAGCATAAGCACAGACTGAGGCAGGAGCACCATCTAAAACTGTATGCCTCTTAAACAAAGCAGCAACACCTGTACCTGATTACATTTAACTGCCCAATTAAGTCAAACATCTCAAACACAGATGCTCATCACACATCTAAATACTAATAATCACAAATACATGCATAGAACACTTTCACTCTTGAGCAAAAAAGTCTTGAATTGCCAACATTTTTCTTAGCTCAGGCACTGGAACAGTAGTGTTTATAAGTGGTTATATGATCTCCTTCTTCCAGCTTGTGAGACACTGTGGGCCACCTCCAGGGGGCTTAATATTAGCGTTCAGCTCTATGTAGCGTGTACACATGAAGGGAAGAACACAAAGACCTACAGGGTGATGGTGCTGGCACACTCCTCATGCTGAACCTGCATCTGGCTGAGCAGGTTGGGTCAGAAAGTGTTTAGAGCAGAAAAACTACAATAAATCAACCTCCCAGCCAAAGCAGCACATTTTGGTTTTGAAAACATTTTGACCGAAAATAGAGTCAATCAGGTAGTCTGTGAACTGTGATTTTATTCATTAATCAAAACAACCTGTTGGCAATAGCATTGGATTTTTGGTCATAAAGTGTCAAGAAGTGGATGGTGTTGTGTGGAAAACCCATGTTATTTATTAATGATAAATAAAGGAAATAATCAAACTCAATAGAGCTGTGAGGAACTGTGGAATAAGGTCACATAATGTAGCTGGCTTCCAGTAATTGCCGTCATTAATACACAGCAACCAGCAGCCAGCTGGCAGGTAGAACTAAAAGAATTCAAAAATACCTCGAGCTAGTCATTTGAAACTTGTTAGCGGTACTTATTGCTGTGTCAGACTGTAAGTAAACTACACTGCAGATAATAGACACTCTTTCCACCCGCTCTGTCTGCACAGACCTGCTGATGTGATGGACAGTGTATACAAGTTTCCACTGTAGAGTAACATTGGTCCTCACGCTCCAAATCCCCTGCTGTCTCGGTCCGGCTGGGACAATATTGATGGTGGATTCTGACTGCAGCCAGTATTACCCTACAGACTAGTCCAGTGGCAGAGTCGGGCTGTCTGAGGGGCCAGCTGCATGTGGTGGGGCACCAGTGCACAGAAAATGGTGATGTTTTTATGGTGAAACAATTCCAAGTCCTGATTAAGATTAAAATAGTTTTATTATGTGACTCAGACTTAAATTTGCAGTACCACAGTATACAGTACCAGACAGAATGTAACAAGAATTAGATAACAGCATCTGTAATAAGATTCAGTCATGAAAGTGCAAGTGCAGGGCAAATTTCAGCATTCAAGTATTTTTTATGTTTTTCATCCTGGTTTGTTCCTTGTTCAAAACTACATAAAACATTCTGAAATGGTCTGCATGAAGAGCAGAAAAACAGTAATAACTTCAATACAGAGCTTTGATGTGAGCTGCTCTGAAGTGAACGCAAGTATATGGTAGCTAAGTGCCCAGAAAAGAGAGAGCCACACAGATTTACAAGGGAGAGACAGGACGGACTGTTACAGCTGGCACAGGCTGTTTTCACCTCTGTCCAACATCACACACACTTACTGCATTGCACACAATCCACAGTTGTCTTTCTCTTGGCATGAAGTATACACAGACGAGTGTGTGGGTGTTAAGGGATGTTATAGAGGGTAAACCCACCAGAGATCAGTTTGCGCACCATTTTTACTTGCAAACACAGTTTTCCTTCACTTTAAGATGACTTCAATCCCTTATTCTGTAAATTAATAATCTACGTAAGTGGTGTCAACTGATTATAAGAGGACAGAGTTAGGTTATTTACACACCATCCCGTGTCTGTCCTGTGCACTTTGCTGTGTTGAGTCTACAGTATTTCCTCCGGCTGCTGAGTGTGTATAAACACCACACCCAGTGATGGAAATGCTGTACTTCATCACGTTCAGGTAGAAAACTTGTTGAATAGGTTCATTCTGCATGTGGCTGTCCATCATTCTGGCAACAAAAAAGCTGCTGTGTTTAATATCGGAGAGGCATTCAGCTTAAGATGGGGAAGTTATCTGTCCTGCTAGAATGAGTCATGATGAGGAGTGGATGTCATAAAAAAATAAAGATAAACTGGAGGTCATTAATTTGAATGGTGCAGGGTAAAATAACACATTGAATGTTCATAATTAAATAAGAATAACATTTTTTAAAGCACCAAAGCATGTTGGTGCAGTGTTTGGCACTGTTGCCTCACAGCAAGAAGGTTCTAGATTCAAACCTGCTGGCCGACAGGTTTGTGGTTTGAACCTTGAACCTTTCTGTGGGGAGCTTGCACGAGTTTTCTCTGGCCTCCTCCCACAGTCCAAAGGTTAGGTTAATTGGTGATTCTAAATTGCCCGAAAGTGTGAATGGTTATGCGGCTCTATGTGTCAGCCCTGTGATTGGCTGGTGACCAGTCCAGGCTGAGCTCTCCGCCTCCGCCTCCGCGATCCTTAAGGATAAGCGGTGTAGACAATGGATGGATGGGGGGATGGATGGATGGATTTTTCAAATGGCACAAACTGTCAAGTTTGTTAACTTTAGTTCATGTGTTTTTCTCTTACTTCCTGTTTCATTGTGGCATTCAACTTCTCCCTCTTGTTTCAGGACCCTTACTTTCCTCCTTTTGTATCAAGCGTTCAAGCATCTTTAGTCAGTGTTAGTTAGAGTTTCTTGTAGTGAATGTTTTTGAATTTAGTCAGTTTAGTATCCATTTGTAACTATTTTTTGTCTGTTTTTGGTGCCTTGTCCTAGTTGTATCTTGCGCAACATTAAAGTGCACCTTTTTCAATCTGTTTTGCCTTGTCAGCTTTTGAGTCCTCCTCTGTGTGCTTCTGGTTGTAACACAAGGCAACAGCAACAAGAATAGTGTGTATGTCAGCAGCTCTGTGAGGCTACTGAGGAATGGTGGTGCTTTGAGCTAACTTCAACATGCTAACATGCTGGTTTAGCATGTGTAATGTTTACCATGTTTGCATGCTAACATTTGATGTTTGACGTCATGTGCAGCTAAATGGGGTTGTCATTGGTTTTGTAGATGAAATCATGAAAGTATTAAACAAATTAACTTTGACCCGATGATGAAGGAAAAGTTGAAGTGATCATTAAAATTATTACGATTCATCGTCTGGGGACCATGAATGTCTGAGCAGAATGTGCAGGGTTAGAGTTATGGTTAGTCAGTGATTGACACTGCATTAGAGACTCCTGCTGTACCAATTGGTTGTTCTATTCAGGTTCGGAGGACTCTTGACAATTTGAGCAAATATATATATATATATTCTTTATAAAAGTTACCAACTGCTGCTTTAAGGGAAAACCATTAATGTCTGTACAAAATGTCATCTCAATCTCTCCAGTTGTTGTTGCTAGCATGGCTAAAAAATAATAAAAGCCTTACATTGACTTTGTAAACTTCTATATTCCACATATCTCATTTCTAAGTGAATACTTTCTTACAGATACATGATAGTTAGGTTCTGCCTTACATAGGCTGTGCATATTGGAAATGGAGCTATGATCTGAATTGCATGTCTGTAGCTCCAGAGGCACACCTGCAGCACATACATACCTCAATGTGTCTATCTGCCAGAACATGTCTGTGCACAGTCTTCAAACTGGGATGGTGTTTAACCTCTGCCCACAATAACACAAGTGCTAGACATTCAGACTGGCTGCTTGCATGACTGGCTGACATCACTGTTGGCTCTGGCTGCTGTTTGCACGGCAGCCTGAAGCTGCCCAGACGGAGACGACAAAGGCATTGCTATTAGTGTGAAAATCACAAAAAATGACAAGTCAGACTTGAGACAGTGCTTTTTTAAAAAACATATGTATACAATAATAGAATGAAAAGAATTTGAAAACTACATTTCATATGTTGTTTCAATGTTATATTTTTGGACTAAAATGTAAAAGCTGTGAAATGGACTTAGCTCTGTCAAATGTAATACATCTCAACACAGCTCTGTGCAGGGAAAACAGCCGAAAATCCAAACATATGACAAAACTTTTATTCTAAATGTTATACAGAGTCATTTCAGCAGTCCAAAGTAATGAGCACTAACCAAGAGGAAGGAACCTCATTGCAGAAGTGAGCCTGTGTAAGAACAGGAGTAAGGACAGTGCACTCAAAGCAACACTACCCCACCTGGTGGACAGCATGCCTTTTTGATCCAGTGTTTTACATGTTCTCTTTCTCTCACACGCGGCCACAGTTCTGATGAAAAATCAAACAAATCTAATGTCATGCATAGGCTTAGTGTGACATCATTAAAACGTCTTCATTCGGGTCTTCATGCTGTACTATGGCGTCCTTCCAGTCTTTTCAACGACTCAAAGCGCCTTTACACTCCATTCACCTGTCATTCATACTGGGGCAATCGAAGTGGGAGGAGATTATTCTTTCACACACATTCACACTTGCTCCTGAAGCACAACTTCAGGAGCAAGTTTGGGGTTCAGTGTCTTGCCCAAGGACACTTCAGCACGTGGACTGGAGGTGCCATCAAACCACAGATCTTACGATCAATAATTAATACATTTAATAATGTAAATAAACTGGAGATTAGTCTGCACCTGTGACCCACAACTGAGCCAGAGGCACCTTCAGTGCTGTTAGGACTGAGCTTTCAGTGCTGCTCATCAACTGAAACCAAAAATGAAAGCTAACACACTGATAATGTCAAAAACCTGAAAAGCCTTCTCCATTAATGTGCACCATTAATGAGGATTAATCAGCCTTCTGCCCTTATTTCAGTCTTTGTTATGCAGGCAGACTGTCCTCAGCAGCATCAACACACCTCCTCCCCTAACCTCTTCCTCCTTGTCACATATCAGCCTGCCTTGCTCTTGCCCAAATATAAACTAAGTTTCTTGGCTCAGGGATTGAAAGGAGGCGGAGTCTGACACACTGAGTTCAGATCAGGACAGACTGAAGGACAAACAAGCAGGACGGAGAAAACTAAATGAGCAACGGGTTCGCGGGAAGAAATAAGAGAATAATAAAGCATATTGGACTTTGAGTGCCTGAAGAGCAGTACGTTTTAACTTTATTTTCTTGTATTTTAGTTACAATAGAGATACCACCTCCCTTGATACAGAGCAACACAAGTAGGCCAGGCCTCAACTGCATACTGCTTTTAATGTTTGTTTATAGAGGGCTATATGACAGATTTCTTCTGGAAATGACTTTATATGTTAGAAATATGTGCTGTTTAAATGGCTGTGTATAAGTTCTGTTAGCTATTTTAACATTGGTTTGTTGTGTGTTTTGGCTTAGTGTAAAGCTTATGGGGGCCCTGTTGATATTATAATAAATAGAGAGAGAAACTTTGTCATGGTGCATAACATTAAACTATACTGCAAATGTTTCTTTTCTCCCTCTCTGCCCCTACAGATGTCTCTGTCACCAACTGCCTTGGCCGCGCGTCGGGTGTTTGCTGCTGCGGCACATTCAAGCCATGACGGAGGAGGTGAGTGTGTCTTTACTGTAACTATCAACTAAATACAGCAAACATGCATCAAGATTCAGAGCTTCTGTATGCAACTGCACCTCTGAGTCACGTACAGTTGCAGCCTTTTGTTGAACATTAACTGAAATGTCTGCAGAGCTGGCAGCTGTCCTACATGTTCATGCTCCTTGGCAAACCATCAAGAAATATATTTTATTATTAATATGGACTCTTCAGAGACACAGCTGCTAAAATGTATTTTTTCACTTTGCTTCGCTCATGTACATGATTTTGTTTTTCACAGCACGGACCTGGAAGATACTGAGCTTTGTGTTGGCCCTTCCTGGTGTTGGTGTCTGCATGGCAAACTCCTACATGAAGCTGCAGGCAGAGTCGCATGAACAGCCAGAATTTGTACCACATGCTCACCTGCGTATCCGCACTAAGGTGAGTTTCACCTTGCCTCGCCTGTGCCCAAACACTCCTACTGTTTCAGCAGGATTTACAAAATACCACCCCTCAGGACAATATAGAAACGGTACAGGATGAATATTAATATTTTTGCCTGACTTATGTGTTCATGTATCTCCCTCTAGAAATTCCCCTGGGGCGATGGAAACCACTCTCTGTTCCACAACTCTCATACCAATGCTCTGCCTGATGGCTATGAGAGCTCCCATCACTGAGAGGATCAGCCACATTTCTCAGCTGTGTTTCCAGTCTGCCTTGTACTTGGCTTAATAATACTAACGGAGGGGCAAAGCAGCACCCCGACAGGAATAAAACCACTTTGTGCTCTATTTCAATGAGTGCCACTTGTGTTATTTAATTCACACTCAAGACTTGCATCTAAATGTGGTTTTGAGACAAAAGGTTCTACATCTCATTATGCACACCACATTCTACTATTTGTTCACTATTAAGTGTCACAGCAGAATGCATTGTAATTTCTTATGGTGTTTTTTTATATACTACCACTAGGGAAGGCCAAAGTCAGAATTGTTAAAATCCTGCACATTAGTGCTTTTTCAATCCCCAAGTATCATCAGCCATTGAAACACAACACCATGAACTGGAGAGTTGAAACAGTGGTCTCACAACCTATGGAGAGGCTCAGTGATTGTTTAGATACACAGACTGGTCTGTGTTAAAGGAATCATGCAACGACTTAGATGACTTCACAATCACTATTATGTCTTAGATTCATTTATCAGGAACTGTGTCCAAGCAGTGACTGTGTTTAGTGACAAGTCATGGTAGAGCAGAGAGGTTACAATGTTAAGCAGGAACAAAAACAATGCGTCCAAAGAGGGTGATACACAATTCTCCAAATTCACTAAATATGGATTTGAGCAGGAAGCACAGAGGGCAGAAGCCACTTACACAGACAAGCTGCAGAGGAAGCTTCTGCACAAGGACAGTAGGAGCAGTGTTTGGCATGGCTTCTGGCAAATCAACTATATGGCCAAATAATCAGCCTGTAACGATGACCCTAGGCTACCTGATGAATTTAATAAATTCTGCTGCTGTTCTGAAAAAATCTGAGCCCGCCAACAACTGCCTACAACAGAACATGGATGAACTAAAGAACTTTTGGTGGACTTCGGTAAAAATCAGGAGAGCTACAAACAACAGCCTGGTGCTAGAGACAGAGGATCATTTTAACTTCCTGAGGATTAAAATCTCCTTCTTCCTGAAATGGGAAGAAAACTTCACCACCATTCAGGAGAAAGCTCACTGAAGACTGTTCTAAAACAGATTAGGAAATTTGGAGCATCAAGGGTAGCAATGTTCTACAGGGCAACAATAGAAAGTGTGTTCACTTCTTTCATAACTGTGCATTTCTCTCTTAATTATACCACATCCACAATAAGTGGACAGACTGGAAACAGACTCCTCAAACCCGACCAACCCTCTATTCAATCATCTCCCTTCAAGTAAGAGACTTTGTAGTATGAAGACCAGAACACTTTGCTGCCACAACAGCACTTACCCTGAAGCGATCTGCATCCTATAAACTTCAATGACTGTGTAAACAAGCACATGCACTTTAATTTATCACTTTGAGTGCAAGGGCCACATGCTTGCATTAATTGTATTTTTACAGGATGATTTTATGGACTCTTCTATGTGGTTCTATGTTCACTGTTGTTGAACACACTGAGACAAATTCCAAATCACCTGTTAAGTTGATATGGTGATAAGTTATTGATTCTTGATATCTTTAATATAAAAAGAAGGCTGGCAATAATCTATATTTTTCATATTGTCAAAAAATGGAAAAGACCAAAATAAATCGAACTTATTTACGAGTATCATACTTTTCTGACATGTTTCTTCGTTCCAATGAGGCCACACTATCCATTTTCCACATCCACATACACCATCTCGCTGCTACAAATAATAGAGTATTAATCTGCCACAGAAAATAGTCCCCATAAAATGCAATAGTTACACCAGTTTGAGTAATGTGCTAAAAACTACAGTGCCCAGCTGTAAAATGTTTCATTTTTTGAAAAAACAAAACATGTATTCATGATGCCTTTTTTAAGATTTACATGTTCAGTAATGTATGGGCTGGGAGCAGAGAGCCGCAGATGATGAGAGACAAAATAACACATCCCATATAAACATTGCCAGCCATAACCTTATCCATAATTAAGCTTGCATTTATTAGCATTAGCGCGCCAAGTGTTATACAAGTGGAACATTGGCCTTGTGTGTTGCATTAGTCTTTACAATTCATCCAAGTTTTGTGGCAACACAGCCATTAGCTGCTTCACTCTCTGTTGTGCAATTAAGACAGTATAACTGACTGACAGTCACTGACAAGAAGAAACTGAAAGCAAAGTGATGTTCCAACAATATATTCAGTGGCATAAATTAATATGAGACAACTGGAATCCATACACTGTATATCTTCTAATCCATAATGTCTCTATGTACAAAATAAACAACTGGCACCTAGACCAACCCTGATAATTCCAGTACTTCCAGCTAAATGACATTTGTCAAATGCATTATAGACACTTGCTCAGACTTTTCCATAAAACAAAAAAGAAAAAAAAATTACAATACAAATGTCATTTGAAGTTAATCGAACAGTAAATTATAACACAATTATGTCATGCTGGGACGGGCTACACTTTATATCGGATTACATCAAAACTAAATAGAAATGTATGCTTCCAGTTTATGAAAATAAACCAGTCCGTTGTATTAGTGCTGAAGAAATTCATACAGCATGTTTTTCAGGTAATCACACTATTGTTATAACCTGCACTTGCACTTTTCAGATAATTAATATGAGAAATTCAATGGCAACTTTTCTAGAAGCTTACAACAACCCTCAAAGTTGACTCTTGATTCATCGGTGCCCTATGAATTCATGCCACCAACCACTCCACTCAATATTCCTCTCCTTGATCAGCTCAGAGCTTCTGTGGCCAGACTTAGCAGATCCTGTTTCAGGGTCTCTGTACAGTCGGCATCTCTGGCAAGTCTGCGAAGACAATCACCAACAAGGAAGGTTGGCAAGGAGGGCCGAGGACAGTCCTGACAGCCCAGCAGCAAAGTGAGGCAGGCCCTTCGCAGTGCTGGGTAGCTGTACCGCTGGGAAAACCAGTATACTTGGGGTATGAGAGCAGTCACGGTCTGACCTCCTGCACTGGCTTCTGAGGAAGAAAGCGAGTGCTGAGCTGCTGATTTCAGTAGCTGTGTTAAACTTTTTGAGTTCTTTGGTCTTAACTTCAGCTCTTCTGGATAAAATGATTTGTCTACCACTGAGGAACAGCTTGATTTGGAAATCGGAGTGACACTTTTGATTGTCTTATGGTCTGAAGCTGTATTGAATCCTCTGCTAGCCTTTTGAACAGTTCCAATGAAAGTGGCTTTATTTCTGTCCGTCTGGTCTGGGGAGCTGTTTGGTTTCTGCGTCTGTGCCGGTGAATTTGAAACTGTTTGCACCTCAAAACCAGTCAACTCTAACTCAGATGTTCGAGTGGCCAGGTTGTCCTCAGCAGACTCAAGGCATTCTTGGTCCATTTTAGATGTAGCCTTTTCAGCTTTGTTCTCTGTGGGAGCTGATGCAGCTCGACTAGCAGCTTTGGTGAAGCAGGTCAGGAGAAGAGAAACACAGAGATCCTCCAACTCTCTCTGCAGCTTAGTGACCAAAAACCGGCACGCTCCAATCATCATCTCACCTAAAGCTGTTTTTTGGAAAGCCAAGTCTTTTCTTGAGTGATCCCCCGTCTCTTTATGGCAGATTCCCAGTCCTTCGTGGACCAATGTGTCCAAAATCTGACAGTGTCCTCTCCTCTCTCTTTCATCACTTTCCCTTGTCGTTTCTGTGTCCTTGGTGAGTCGACATCCATGCAGGTAATGCAGCACTGGTAGCAGCATACCTGTGCTGACATCCTTAATGCGGATGGCCTCTCCCGCATCAGACTGAGCTTCTCCAAATCCACCTCTCAATAGAGCCCAAAAGTATTCAGAGCTGACCCCATCTGTTCCCTCCACCCCTGCTACAGCCTCCCTGTTGGCTGGGACCTGAGTCCCGTCATCCAGCAGCAAGAGGAGGTCAAAGTTCGAGACTCCATAAGGACAGACATCAGCCAGACGAGGCTTCTTCGAGGGAGGGGGTAAAACCATGTCAATTTTATTGACTGTTGGTGTTGTAACTGGATTTAGAGGCTTTCTGTCAAACTCCATTTTGATGCCACCCATCAGGGTGGACAAGCACCCAATCAGGAGGGAGAAGTACAGCGAGCGGAGCTGAGAAGTCAGGGCTGAATGTGGTGAATTAAACCAATCCGAAAGCAACCGTCCACATTCAGCGGGGTGGTCTTCATCGTCATCATCGTCATCGTCAATTGGCTGCAGAGCCAAGAGCAGCCCACCGCTGTCCAGAAGAAGCTTCTTCAACAGGGACTTGTTGCTGTTGGATGACAATGCTATTCACTAAATTGATAGTAAACTAATCACATAATACACACAAACACACACACACACACACACACACACACACACACACACACACATACATACATACATATATATAGCCAAAAAGATGTACTACTCACCTGCTGATTAATGGCAGAGACAGCGCACAGTTAATCTTGTCAGTCTCAGAGCCTGACAGCATCACATGGGCCAGAACCCCAGAGCCAAATCCAGACTCACACTGGACACGCAGGTTATTAAGAAGAGCAAGACCTACAGACACAGTCACAGAGTACAATTAAAAACTGCTCTTGTATAAAACAACACAATATTGTGTTTATATAAAGGCTAGTTCTTGAATATTATTCATGTCAGAGGAACTGACTAAAGAGAGTCATTAAGTGTTTTTGCTGTCATGGCGGACTGCTGACTTTGTTTTTAATGCCACATCTATCCCTGGCCTTGTGTGGCCTCACATGAAAATTATTCCAATGAGTTCCACACAGTCACATTTACAAATTTTTACAAGAATTACGAGAGAGAGAGAAGAGAGAAAAAGAGGGCACTGGTATCCGATTGGTAGTTGTTAATGGCAGATACTGTACGTTGAGGTACTGGGAAATGGAGAGTTGGATAGGTGCCTCTGTAGTCAGACGAATTAAATTTAATAATCCAAGTAATAATATACAAAATACTACTAATAATACAAGAATAACAGAACGTAAACTCTCTATAACTTTCACAGGACCGTAAGCATCTGTAGGTTATGTTAACATAGCTATTTTAGAACATCTACAAGGTTTGTGGGTTGAACAAGTTAATGTGTTGCAGATAAAGATGAGATCTCAAGCTCACCCAGCTGTTTTATTTTTGCTTTCACTCTGTCCGTCTGCCTCTCCTCTCCCTCAAATCCTCCTCCTCTCTGGCAGAGATGGTGATGAATGAGTGCGACCGAGCCGGTCCGGACCAGCGCCTGCAAACAGTTTGGGTTGCAGCTCAGCCGACAAAGCATACGGAGGCACCTGCTGCTGGGGTCCTGGTGCTGGGTGAGGTAGTAGAGCAAGCCGGACATCACGCCTGAGCTGACCAGAGCAGCACTTGGGTCGGTGGCATGGGAGAAGCGTGACAGCAGCAGCAGGATGGGTGACTCGGGCGTCCAGGGTTCAGGGTGGTAAGGGTGGTGGTAGGCCATCGGGCGGGACACAGATGGAGGGGTATCAAGAGTGACTTTAGTCAAACAAGTTGCTGAATGAGCACGCTGCCTCCTTCTGTGAGGGGATGAGAATTTTGTTGGAGAGACTGGTGTTTGGGTTGTTTTAGTGGGAGAGGAGATAGTGGAGGAACTGGGCTGAGTTTGGGGTGAAAGCGCACTGGAGGGTTGAGGACTTGAGGGAGGCGCAGCAGTGATTTTCAATGATGATGACAGTTGGAGCTGGGCTGAGGAAGATACGGGGGAAGGCTGCGCCGCTTTTTTAGAAGTGTTGGGGGAGACAGGGTTGGATGGAGAAGAGGAAAGAGAATCAGGGTTTGGGGAGGAGATTTGAGGGGATGAAGATGGTGGGATCTGAAGAGTCCCCCATTCTCCTTCAACACCAGAGGAATCCAGCAGGTCACCTTCTGAAGAGATCAGTCCCTCAGACACCAACCAGGACCTGAAGAGAGAGCAATGCATCAAGCATGTAGATAAACAATAGAAAATAATAGGGTAATAAAATAACTCACAGGGAAAATAGATGAACCTGTGCTTTTCATTTTCCATACCTGAGACTTAAAAAGCTTGATGAACATAGACCTTGCTCCCTACCAGCCTCCTCCTTCTTGTAGCCATCAGGAGGAGGAAAGTCAAAAGAGTCAAAACATGTTGAGGGCAGGAGCTCATTGGCAGACATGCTGGAGGAGAGGCTCACATCCATCTTGTCAGCAGACTGCTCCTCGCCCCTGGTGAGCTCAACTAGTCGTGCAACAAGCAGAGGGACCAGCCCAAACTCTTGTAACTGTTCCATAGCAGCTTCATCAAAAACAAAGTCTACACAGGCTAGGATGGCTAGTCGGGAAAGGGGGTGACTCTGATGGGCAGCCAAAAAGCCAATCAGCACCTCCAGTCCACCACTCTCCTTCACCTTGGCCCGGTTGACCGCCTCCTTGCAGCACAAGCACAGCGCCTTGAGGAAGACTCCAGACTTCAGTGGGTCCCTTTTTATCTCCTCAGTGAACTTCTCTATGACCCCCAGTGACCCCACGAGAGGGCGCAGGCAACCTTGAGAGCACATGTTGGCCAGGGTTTTCAGCGCCAACTCCTCAAAAGGTTTACCAGACTCCCCGGACACCATGACACTGAGCTGAGCGAGGACTCCAGAGCGGGACACCTCCCTGGCACATTCAACGCCACAGCCCCTGGTCAGCTCGTGGAGGGTCCTCAGCGCCGCCCGCCTCAGCCCCTGCGGATATTCTGGTGCAATGAGATGAGCGAGAGCAGATAAGGTGCCTTGGGTGAGCAAGGACAGGCGGTTAGTGGGCGTATCTGAGAGGTAGAGGAGAGCCCGAGCAGCCGACTGAGCGCACTCCAGTTTAGAACAGGGGTATTTAGCTGGAGCTGCTGTGGGGGAGGACGGGCCAGACGGAAGAGACACACATAGTAGGAGAAGAGGAACACCACCTGTAAAAAAAAAAAAGAAAAAAAAAGAAAAAGTATGTCAAATTATGCATCTTCGCAAAAAAGTATAGACAGTCCCTATTTTAGGCACACGTGATCTTAAAGCGATAAATCATTCGGACCTCTTGACTTGTGACATGTTTACCTTCTATCCACTAATAATGAACAATCAGAAGATCAGAATGCTGTGCTGCTTCCCTTATTAGCCTTAAAATGTCAAATTTGTGGCACTGATCTACTTAACTTGTTTGTACTCGAGGAAAAATAGATCGAATCTACGTCCAATCCAAGCGAGTCTCATCTGAGCGTACGCTTCAATGGAAGGGATATCATTGAAGAAACTCTGACTTTTTATACAAAAGAGCTAAGTGTAAAACTGTAAATATCATACCACAAATACTACTGGACCTGACCCTTAGTCCACTTGTGATCTTTTTTTCAGACCTTCAATGATCCAACATTATAACAACTGCTGCTATTCAGCTGCTACTGCACTACAAAGGTATCATTTCCCCTCAAGTAGCATTTGAGCTGCACTTCATTTTAAATGTTGAAAATGATGCAGTGGGACACAGTAAAGTTTCAGACTTACCAGCAGAGTGGATGAGTGAAGAGCTCTCTGGATCCATGGCCAAGTTTCCCAAAGCCCGGGCTGCTCGGTTCTGGACCGTCTCCAGGGCCATATTTCTCTTCAGGATCTCCACTGAGACAGTCAAAATTACATTTTTCAATATTTGTGAAAATACCAATGTTTTCACAAGTGATAAAGCTAATTCCAGAAAATGTTTAAAAGTCCTAATTTTCAGATGTAAATTACTCACCCACAATAGTTATTCCATCAAGCTTACGAACCTGTAGGACAGACATTTTAAATGTGAGCAATTTAATCGGTGCTTTAACAAATAAAGTGTTCAATCCCTTTGTATTATTCTTTCTTTCTCACCTCTACTCGTGTCTCCAGCTCGGTGCAACAGTTTGCCAGGATGCTCAGAGCCAGGTCAAGGGTTTTCCTGGAGCACTCTGGGTGTTTTAACAAGTCCAACAGGGGCCCAAGACCACCATGAGTTCTGAATCTGGCAATGCCAGCCTTGTCACCCTTAATGTGCTGCGTCCGGATTGCAACCAGGGCTCGCCACTGAGAGGCTCTGGACCTCTTGTCCACTTCTCTGCCACAGTCTGCATCAGCCTTACCATGCCTGTGATGTTCAGCCCCCGGTCGGGGTTTAGACAACTGGGCCAAGCACCAGGTCAAAGAAGACTCTGGTGATGATGATGATGATGGGTGTCCTTCTCTGGAGGGTGCTCGAGACTGTTTCCAGTCACCTTGAACAGGTGATGCAGCCATGGTCCCTCTGCCTGGGCCAATTATCTCAATTCCTCCCCCTCTCAGTTTAGATTGACATTATACACACTGTGGAGCATCACTGTACGTTTCCAGCAAAACACTGAGAAATTAAATAACATGTCCTTTCAATTTAAATTCTTAGCTTGCTAACTCGACTGATGAATGTATGCACTCATTGAGTTCGTTCGTATTTTTTCAAAGTTTCCACAAAAATAACATTTTGGTGTGGTCAGAAAACTACAGATACCATGGAAAAGGAAAGTTGTACCACCTGACGCCGCACTCACTGACGGGAGATGGAGTTCCAACAGCTTCGTTCCACTCCCTAAAAAACAGGCCTACATCGTGAGGAGGCCGAACAAGCGTTATTCTACTGAATGGATGTGTATTTGCTCAATGTACCATATTTTTACACATCAAATGACGAATTAAAGCTCTATTTGATCAATGTGTTGTTACCACTGGCCGAATAAATTTTGTGAAACAAAATGCAATCGCCTGTGTTAGCCGCTAACGCCATCTTTAGCCAAACAACAAAACAGGGGCGGTCGAGGGAGGGAGCAGGGAGTGAAGAGGTGGGTCGGTTAGATATATTCTGGGACTTGTAGTTCCAATCTCGCTGCCGTCTCCTTCCGCTGGTGCATTTCTTCGCTTAGAAAACTACATTCCCCGTGGCGGTGAAAAATGGTAGCTTGCGCTAAACAAATCGCAGCGTTTAGGGATTGTAGTTTAGTTGGTACGTCAGAAAACTCAAAACGCCCAGTTGTATCTGCTAAAATGGACTTCACTTCCCGAGCTGCCAAGTGACGTTGTTATAGTCATCGTTTTACTCGATGCGAGAAGACGCATCGGTGCCTTTGAGAGGTTGTTAAATTCCACGATAAACACATCGCTAATAAAAAAACAACTTTGACTGGAATTGTAATGGTTTAACAAAATGGAGGTAATCGAGACAATCGTGATACAAAGTACTGAAGTGGAAGGAAAAGAAACGGTCGTGTCCAGTGTGGACGCCGATAAAAACAAAGCAGGTTAGTACCCGAAGTTGAACAGCTTTCAACCAGTCATCGCATGAAGCGAGGTAGCCCTGATGAGTGCGCAGTCTCTGCCCATTGCAGTGATTATACACAATGCAATGTCATTTACATTCATGAGAATTTTATCTCGCCTTGTAACGTATGATCTCAAGTTGGTGTTTCAGTTAAACAAGCTGTATCAAACTGAGTTAATAGACGTTAAAAACAGATGAATTTGTCAATGACATGATACACTTGTGTTTGTCTCTCAAGAATTTATATGGACACTGCAGGCTACATGGCACCTTGTCAACACTCGCCTGGAAATGGATCAGGCTTTTGACCAGCCAGTGTGCAAGAAGAAGAAACTGTGGGAGATGGTGGCAGAGAAAGTGAACGCCAAACTGAGGGAGTCAGAGGTCACAGATGTCACAGTGAAGGCGTACGAGTGTGACCTCAAGTGGAGAAACATGCTTGCCACATACAGGAAGAACGCTGAGAGGGCCAAGAGGCTTGGGGTGGTCAGCGTCCACTGGGAGTTCTTCAAGGCCATGCACGAGGTCCTGGGGAAGAGCAGGGAGGAGATCGAGGCCCAGCGAAGGGCCAAGCTCAGTGGGACCAGGGTGGGCAAGGCCATAGCCAACAAGAGGTTTACCCCTATCCTACCCACACCTCCTGCCACAGCCGCTCCCTGTCCCTCCCGGCCTCCGCAGGACGTCCTGCAGCTGTACATGGAGCTGCAAGAGAGGAAGATGAACATGTGGGCCCAGCAGAAAGCCCTGGAGGAGAGGAAGATAGAGGCCATTAACAACCTGGCACAGGCCATCGCCAGCCTGGCTCAGAAGAACAGCACACAGATGGCAAAGGATGGACATTAAGCCAGAAGAGATTTCCATATATGTGTTGTTTCCTCTCACCAAAAACTGTTCAAATGCTGCACAAGGAAAACTATTTAAGTATATTTGCTATGTACATTTCAGCTGTTACAGTTTTAAGAGTGGGTCGGCCAGTCTGAATTCTGTAGAGCTGAGCAGCAGAAAGAGAGAGTTCATTTTTCAGAATGAATGAAATTACAAAAGGTCAGAAACCAGGACCTGAGACACAGACTTACATATCATACGCTGGGCAGTTCTTGTTTATACTGTAAGCATATTCCATGCCACCTCAAAGTCGTTTTTTTTCTGTTGCCAACTGATGTAATCATCACTTATTTTTATATCCACCTAAATAAAAGCGTTACAGTTGGCTGATGTTGGTGAGAGAAAAAACTAGTCACAAAGATTAACATTGGCATCCTACCATCACTATACCAGTTATTAATATAAAATGTCAACATCCTAAGCAAGAGTAGAAAATTTACTTTTTATCATATACATGATCAAACTGAAATAATAATAAACTAGAATTATTGTGACAAGATTAGCTGTTCAAGAGAAATCATAATTTAAGCTTAAACCCGACATCTTCAGTGAAAACAATACACATTATTACGCTGGTAATGATTCTTAGGGAGTTTCAATACCAGTATTCACAGACCCGCTTGGAAGCTTGTCACTGTAACCCTGATGTATTTATTGGCACTTTTTTATCAGACCGGATGAGCAACTTAACCATGTTTTTCAATAAACAGCCCTTCAATTAATACTACCTTTATTAATGTTTTGTCCACCACCATTCACATTTATTTGGTGGTGGACAGAATATTAGAAACTCTTTTTCCCTTGACTGTTTTGTTGTGAAATGTTTAAATCGGATATATTGTCATGGTATTGTGTCTCTTTACACACCCATGTTCTGCCTTGAACTGGAGCCACTGGAGCCAGAATATTTTTAGAATTATGTCTTCACTGCCCCCAAGTGGTCACAGACAGGAACTGCAACGTCGCCTTTTTTCGCATTTGATTCAATATCGGCGTAATCAATATCTATGAACAACTTATTATTAGTATGATTAGAAATGACACTAACATCAGTTTTGTAAATAACTGTGTTACCAGACAGTAATTATAAAGCCCTCCTTTAGTTAAACTGGTTCATTGCGTCACAGTGGTCATAATAGCTTACACTCACTTCCGGTTTTGATTATCAAAATACATTTCATCAAACGGTATATAGGATTTAATGCTGTTTATTCATTTTCTCTGGAAAATGGTTGTTTGTTCCTTTTGGCACCCCGTAGTTTCCAAGGGCTTGGGAAGACTAACTTCTTTATCAACCAGTAGTCGTTTCAGTAGATGGTAGTTTTCCATACCAGTATGCTGCTATCACAGAAACAGATTGTCTGTGACATGCAGTTTTACTCTAATGAAGAGAAATACTAGAAATGTACTGCCACCTGCATCTGATTTTTTATCAATCCTTCAGTCTAGTTTGAGTAATTACAGCTTTATTTTTTGTATTAATAATTTAAAACAGGAGAAAATGTTTTGTAAAAACTGCAAACTCTTGGTCTGATGTCATCATTTGCCGTGCCCATTATGATAAACCCCAGTAACAGATTAATATTCTCTAGATTTACTGTGGGACATGGCTCATTTGCAGCAAACGTATCTCTGATGTCTGATAGTAATGAGACTGTTGTGTGCAGACAGACCCAGACAGTCAAGATCTTGTTAAAATAAACCTTTATCATACAGAACTTGTTTAAATCGAAGAATGCTAGTTTTCCAGCAGGCCTCATCACATCATGTGCATCCAGAATCAAAGTTTTTAAACAACAAATCCGAGATGCCATCACGTCTGTGTATGCCCTCGTCGTCTAGCTCCCCCTCCCCTTCTCTGGTTATGGCTTCCTCGATCTCAACTTCTCCTTGAACCGCTTGTCCGATGTCCAAAAACACATTGTGCAACACACAGGCGGTCAGCACGACAGCTCTGGCTCGATCGTAGTTTCCAATATCCAGATATCTGAGCCTCTGAAATCGGGTTTTCAGGTTGGCAACAGCCTGGTCCAGGATTTGAAAATGCTCCTGCAGTGTCCTGTTGAACAGTTCCTCTCTTGGTCTGAGACTTCCTGAGTACGGAGTTAAAATCTGGGCAGTGAGTGGGTAGCCGGCTCGGGCCACGAGGCAGGAGCCAGAGGGCATCAGCTCAGGATGCTGTGTGAGTTTGTCTCTAACAGAGCTGCCTCTGTCCAAGTCTGATCCTTTGCTGATTCTGCAGTGTAGGAACCGGCCTTTACGGTCACATATGAGTTGAAGGTTTAGCCAAGAATCGGGATGGGCCTCCTTCTTCATCCTCTTCACCTCAGGCACTGTGCTTTCGACATCATGTTTTCCTATTGGCAGGCGAATAGGGATTCGAGTGTGTCCCAACACTCCCAGGACCTGAGGGACACCCTGCTGCTCCTCTTGCTCCTTCTCAAGACTAGAAAGTGGGAAAAGGGCCTGTACAGCCTCCCTGCCTGGAGAAAACAGAGGAAACACCAATACTATTATCATTCTCAACCACTTTTGCACTGAAATGACTGACAGCACGGTGCTGATCATCTACTAACAACACGGAGGTCAACACACCGACTGGCCATCTGATCTGCCTCTCTTCCATCGTGTTGACGCGCTCACAGAAAGAGAAGAAGATCCTGTGGATGTTTCCTTTCTCCAGGTGGAAGCGGCGGGACACAGAGCGGTAGCTGATGCGCTCACAGAGCAGAGTGAGGGACAGCAGGACAGTGTGGGAGACGGACAGGCGAGCTCGGCCCGCCATTCGAGCCCTGAATTTGGAGCTTTGAAGCAGGTCTGCGATGTGCTGATGAGAGGAAAGAGAGGAAAAACATGTTACAGTGGCCAACAGGACATCAACAATGACTCCCTGCTTAGTTTCTTAATGATTACACCAAAGACTCCATGTCACAGAAGGCAGCAAACACAATATTTAGGTACTTGTAGTTTGAGTATTTCCATTTTTAGCTACTTTATACTTCTACACTACATTTTACTCCATTTATTTGATTACTTAAGTTACTAGTTGCTCTGCTTATTGAGATATAATAGAAAATATAATAAATCAATGTAATTATGAAAGAGAAAAAGACTTTCCTAATTTCATGGTCAAATTCACAAGCTACCTGGCAGTATATTCAGTAAGAAATAAGCAGTAATGTACACATTCATGCATCAAAACCTACAGATCAATAGTTTAATACAGAATATTTAGTAATGAGACATTCTGCATGAGTATTTTTACATTTTGTACTTTAAGGATATTTTGATGCTTTTGCATTTTTACTCAAGTAAAATTTTGAATGCAGGACTTTTACTTGTAACAGAGTTTTTCTACACAGTGACATTATTAGTTCAAGTTAAGCAAATGTTGTGGGTGTGCTGCAGGACCGTCAGTAGGCCGGAATAGAGAGGACACCTTCACTGCAGGACTGTCCACACTGTCCACACTGTCCACAGGCTCTGGCGTCTCTTCTTCTGAGGGACTCAATGCTGTCTGTAAAACCTGAGGCTGCACATCTACTCGATTCTGCAGCAGCTGGACGTATACAGCAGGAGAAGGCTGCGTTTTGAGTTTTGCCATCAGGTCAGCTTCCAGGGTCTCCTCCACCGCCTGGTCCAACCGCTGCTCCAGCTCGCCCGGAGACAGAGGCTGCCACTCCCGCTCCACCATGTCCAGCACGGCTCTGCCCGCCGATAAAACACACTCAGCGACGTCCATTTCTGCCGGCTATAGACTACATCCCCATAGTCAGTGTCAAACCAGAGGTCTTCGTGTCTTCGTGTCTTCGTACTCGCAAGAGTTAAACAAGTTATCTGTCGCAGCAGAGACGGGGATCGCGGACTGACGTCGCGAGCAAAATGCTAAGCTAGCCTGCAAGCTAACGTACGCTGCCTTCACGTGCTGTAGGAAAGTTTGAAGACACTTCAGTGAGACGTTTAGGTTGAACGAGTTCAACATTTTGTAAATACATATATTGTAACATTTATATTGGAGGTATTTTAAGCAGCTGTTTTCTTCTTTTCATCCGTTTTTAATACAAGTATAAATTTAATTTCTTTAGGTTTTGGAGTGTTGATTGGGCAGAACAAGCAGTTCCACTCTATCCCATGTCTGGGAGGCAATCAGTTGGAAAACAGTTGTGGTCCTACTTGAGTACATTTTTCATACATCTTTGCTGATAATGATGATGATGATAATAATAATAATAATGATAATAACAAAAGCATAGAAAAAAGCACAGTGCACAGGAGTGAAAAACAGTTGTTTTAATGTTAAATCAGTTACAAGTGCAACTTTGATCATGTCCCACTGTTTAACAGCCTCAAATTGCAAATGCATTAATGGCAATAATTTCATTCAACGCCCCCAGGTCGCAAAACACTTTTGTAACTGATGGAGGACTTCTGCCTTTAAACTGTAGTTTTCTAGGTCAGAAGACCCAGTGTTATGCTTTAATCTGGCATTTTGATGTGGAGTTCATTTCTAATTTAACTTTGATTGTAGGAAAACAACATGTATTAAGGTATTAATAGTGTAGAATACAGCACAAGTTGGGGCATGAACTAAATCTCGCAGTGATTCTGGGACAATGGAGAGTCAAATGTGCAGCCCACTACTCACAGGCACAGTTCATTAACTCATCACATGACAAACTACCTGTTTAACTTAAAACGGTTAATGTTTACTCATCAACATCTCCAAGATGTCATTGGCTACAATCAAACATTGGAGAGGAAAGTTGGTTAGTCCCCACCTTTGTTAGCAAGGTACAAAAAAAAAAAAAAAAAAAAATCAACCAGTATTCATTCATTTTTGATTGCTGCTATGTCTGACGTCATGTTATTTTCAACACCAGGTCCTCGCCAGCATCTCGTGTGTTGTAAGTACCCCCGACTGAGTGCATTCAGTCTCAGTAACTTCTGTGAGCAGCTACAGTAGGAAATCTACAACTACTGATTGGTAAAGTACTAAGAAATGTTCATCTTAATGCCAGATCTTCTGCCAACAAGTGAATCTATTTTATTTCAGATTCATATTGTTCAAAAGTTTTTGAAATACAGATAGTAACTTAGAAATTCACAAGCTCCTAGCTATTGTTGCAACACATATCCAGGCCAAAGACCAAAAACATGTTAAATCCTAGTAATAGTTTAATGAAGAAACACACAAACATAAAAGCCTAAAAATGTCACACCTTATCAACTCCCACGTTTAAGCCAGCAAAATAAAAAAAAGACAAGTAAGGCAGCGTTAACCTTACCCCAAATAAAGACTAATTAAATACGAGGTACAATTCTTTATGTTCAGCCTTTACCAATCCCACAGATGACTGACAGTGTCGTGACAAGTCCGTCAAGTATCTCTGAAGGGTCTTGTGTGAAATTATCAATTTATCTAGCATGCGTTCACCGATTTCAGGACAAATGAACCACTTTGAAGCACCCGCCTTCAAATTTACAACAAAAGGGGGGTCCACATTTTGTAATTGTATATGCCCAGCTGAAAATTTGTCATCGGTAAGGTAAAACTCACCCGCTGAGGCACTGCTTCCCAAAATCCAACCCCTCCCCCCCATGCATCCTCCCTCCGACCCCCTGTTTGTCCCTCTGGTTTCCCCGTCCCCTCCCTCACTGTACAGCCTGCTCGTTAGCTGTGCTGCCCGAGTCCTGGGGCTTCATGACGTCAGGGAGCTCTGGGGGAGTGGAGAAAGACTCGATCCTCAGCTGCTCAAATGAATCATCTGAGAGAGAGAGAGAGAGCGAAAACCCACAACATAAAGTAAATGAAACCAGGGCAGAAATCCGAGTTACTAAAGTTCAAAACAGAAAGAGTGGCTTGAAATACAACAGGTGAATGAATGGGGCTGTGACTAAAAACTAGTGACTGAAATGGTCAAACACTGGGCTGAATAAAAAGTGAACTACTTACCACTCAGACGGAAAGCTAACCCCACCGTGGCTGGAGCTTGAGGTCGGGCTGTTTGATTTGTGAAGCCACAATTTCCAAGAGTTTGACTGTCGTTAAGCATTACATCATCCTGGTGAAAAAGAAAAAGATAAAAGTAGTTTACAGCCAGCTGTTCATTCACTACACAGTGCACACTGTCAGCCTTTCCAGAGATGGTGTAATGCTGTTTGCTGTATCATCATACAGAAATCCTGCTCATTGATTTGTAACATGTGCCCATGTAGGTCTAATACAACAAGACATATTAAAGACATAAACAATATAAGGACTGCAGCTAACTAGCTTCATATTTGAGAGGCTGAAACCGAATATTTGGCATTATAGCTCGAAAAAATGATTACCAATGGTTGTCGATTCATTTTCTGTCCATCTACAGATCAATTCATCAACTAATTGGTGCAGCTCTAAACAGTAAGGCCAACCGGCAAACTTAGACAGATTGTATTGATACACTAAATATAGTTTCATACCAGCCACCCCTAAACTCTCCTCAGACAGTGCTGAATTAAGAATGTGAATTCTAATATTTTTCTATACATTGCTTGGACGGTTATGAGCAACAACAAACCAAGAAACTGTTACCATATGTACAAACACGTGAATGCATATTGCCAAACAAAATTCCCAACAAAGAAAACTCTGATCTTAAAGATGCTCCAGTTCACTTACCTTATAAAGCCTCTGATCTTCAGGTGGCCTCTTTAAAATGCCTTCCACAATGCGCTTCAGTTCATAGACTGTGGTAGACTCTTTGGCATCTGTGAAGATGGTCGTCTTGTGACGTCTGATCATTAGAAACACGTCCTGAAGTCAGATCAAGTGACAGAAGAGAGTGGAAATGAGACAACAATGACTCCTGAGAATATTCACAATAGAAAAACTTGACCTTGTATGAGTTTTATCAAACAAGATGTTGTAAACCTCTAAAGGCATCTAACCATGGAACAGCTCATTCATGTTGTGTTGTTTGAACAGCAAAGACTTGAGTAAGATATGCTGCATCTATAATAACATCATCTATTCCAAAGAAATAAACCCCACCAAGAAATGAAGCTCATTGTGGCGTGTTCATGAGTGGTTGTCTCTATGATACACCTCCAGAGAAAATATTGATCAGTTGAAGTAAAAGCATATGGGTAATGTGCACCATATAGGTCAAAACCCTAAAGCATACTCACCTCTGAGCCAGGACACTAAAGGATGGCCAAAGCAGAGCCCTGACACAAACCTCTTCATACATTAGCTTGATGTAGTCCGAACATTTCATAATAATGTAGACCAACAATGTGGCATGTTAAATCGACTCTACCTCTAAAAATGTAGAGTCTCGTTGTACAAAGATCTATTACTGCTTCAGTTTCAGTGTCAAGTCAAACTTCCACTTCCACTTCTGCCAAACGTCAGAGCAAATTACTTCGTATTTTGCTTCTTATTTACATACTTCAGCTCCTCGTATTAGCTAGGTTTCTACAAAGCTAAATTTGAAAACAGACTGGTGAAGCTAACAGTGACAGTAGTTATGGGATTCAGTTTGCCTAGGTTTGCTGATAGGTCGGGTTAGGTTTCTAAAACAAACCCAGCTCTAACGTTACAAAGTTTACGCCAACCAAGGTGTTTAAAGACCCACGATGCGGCAGCTGCCAGCTAACGTCACGACGAGCTAGCTTAGCTGTAGCGACTAAGGTGGTTGTTCAATCAACTGTTAGCCAGTAGCTTCCTCAATAGCCTGGCTATGGACGTTTAGGGCCACCAAGCAAACACTAAAGTTACTAAACATACGGTCTAATGTTAAAATAGCTACACATATTTGTTGACAACATCTAAGTTCATAACAAACGTTATATCGTTAATCGAGCTACAGCAGCTACTGACAACTTTAGCTAGTTAGCTCCTTTACTGCTAGCTAGGCATTTGATCAAAACCAGTTTGTCGATTGAACAGTCACTTAACCAAACAATGTTAGTTTGTGTCTTTTAGTCCGGACCCTTCTCTGCTAACCTTGATATATCGACTTGAGTATTATAATCAAATGTCCAGCTAGCCATGAGCTAGTATGTTGACGTAGGGATGCTAGCATACGATAGCAAGGGTTAGCTAAACAAAGGCATAAGCTTATGGAGGTTCGCTTTTTGGGACGAGCTTGGGTCAGCTAGTGACAGCATACATTTTAACACTTTGGAAAAGACTTACAGACTGTGTAAAGTAATATTTGGCTAGGCAACAAGCCATAACATTTAGAACTGTATGTGTTTTCCTCACTCACCATTTCTTTCGGTTGGTTGCACTCTGAAAAAAAAACGCCTCCACTGCACAGCGATGACTGTGAGATCACAGCAGCGTCAGACGGCCACAACTGCAACTCCAAAACCAGCCAGCAGGTGGAGCACCTTCTTCTTCTTCTTCTGCGGATGGCGGATCGCAAACAACTTGAAGATACATACCGCCATCTACTGTGCAGGAGTGTTCAACGACACATGATTTCAACTTTATTTCATATATCCTACCCACCGACATTGTATTATACAAATATTCAACTTCATTAAAATTTACTTTAACTTTAAAAAAAAAAAAAGATGTTTTGTTTTAAAGGTGTTTTAATCAAAATATAACTCAAGTAATTTTGGTTTCTGACTGGTGTATTGGCATTGTTTTATCATATAATTTATAATCCATGTTTCATAATACATCCCTGTCATACTCATGTCATCACCACCTCTTATATTGCATATCTCCATACCTCTTATATGCAGTACTGTATAAGCCTGCAAACTGAATGCTGAAACTGAATTTTTGCTTGAAGGCACTTGATCCAATATGAAAAACTCTATTACTGGTTGAAGAAATGTGGAAAAGCTGTTTAGTCAAACAGTTTGACTAATGTGCCAATTACTGAGCCCTCCTGTCCACCAATGCCTTTTCTACAGCAAAGAAAACAACTACAACACTCTCTTTACATGTGTTAGGAAATAGAAAATATGCATGCACGTTTGTTAATACATTTTTATGTTTATACATTTATGCTTTATTATCATGAAGTTTTAGCCTGATGCAGGACTGTGTGATAGTTGCTGTGACCTTTATACAGACCAAAGAGATGTGTGTTGGTGTAGGATGTATTGGACTGTGGTTGCATTCTTGAGATAAAGAAGAGTTCGAGAAGGCCTTGAACAGTGAGAAGTCAGCGCACCTGAGTTTCTCACCAACCGCCCCTGCAAGGAGGAGAGGGAGCAGGGTGCGGAGGAAGACTACTGAGAGGAGGAACTTTACATATATATGCTTAAAATACACTGAGACTGCTCAGTGCAGATGTAGACCTTTGCCTGTACTCCTTGCTTGTTGCAAGTAAAACTGAACTGAGATCTCTGTCTCTGAGAGTTTATCTTGTGTGTTGGGAAATTTTGTGGTACGAACTAACAGCGAAAATACAGTTCTTGTCTTATAGAAATAATTTCCTGACAACATGCTTGGGCCTTTCTGATGTCATAGTAAGTCTAAATAGAGTAGTAAAGTCCTGCACAAACTGTACACCCTTCTTCATGTTTGTCAGTTTGCCCGAGCGGCGGAGGCGACCCATGAAGAAAAATCCAGGACTCAGAGTAGATGCACCTTCATATTTGTTTTATTTTAAATGTGCAGCACCAGGCCCCTCTCCAGCATGCGCCCCAGCTCAATCAAACCCAACAACAACCTCCCGGCACATAAACCACCATCTTAAATACCTGTCCCCATCTGGCACCTACCACCTGACCGGGAACTTACAAACCACAATAAATAATTACCACACATTTATACAACCCACATCTAACTGAATCTATATACTAAACAAATGTTAATCAACTAAACCTACTCAACCCATTTAATAAATACCCCCCTAATTACCTTACACAATTATTTTACATTTATCTAAAACGAAACTCCCCTCTACCCACTTCCCACATGGCATCCTCCTCCCGGAACTTATAAGAGGTGTCCGAACCCCCCGGGGAACTCTTTTGCCCGGACACCCTGGGAGGAAGTTCCAACAACTAGCATGACATACAAATCATCACAGTCTCTCCACAAACAAGGAGTAACGGCCGTCCGTCGTTACAATGTTAAAAACATATATTGGATATATTTTTTTATTTTCTCCCAATGTCATCGCTGGGACTGGCTCCAGCCCCTCCGCGAAAGGATAAGCGGTATAGACAATGGATAAATGGAGCATTTTTGCTGTTATGGAGAATTTCTATAGAAATGAGTGAATTAATGACTGGAGTGTAAGAATACTATAAAACATTTGGACTCAGTTCTGTAGGATCAATGCCTTTTTAACTGCGCTGAACAGTGCTTCATCATAATCAATCTTCATGTCTCCCTCCCTGGTGAAAAAAAACAGATGCTTCTTTTCGCTCGCTGCTTCGTCTATGTGTGAGGACCTGTAATGGCCTCTCAGCCTAATAACAGCTGTCACTGCACTGAGTGGGACAGCTGAAATGACAGCAGCTGAGGCAAACAAATCAAGCGAGATGCTGCAAACGGTCTCACATCAGGGTCTGTTTTTTATCTGTTACATCACTGTGGCCTGGTTAACACGAGAAAAAATGTGATTTGAGAGGTAAAAACACCTAAACAATTGTTTAAAATGCACCAAAACTGAAACTTTAGGAGGCATTGTACCACTTTTAATACCTTTCTGGAATTCAGCTGTTGTTCTGTTGGCACTTTGGTATGTAAGCTTTTATATTGGTGTAGTTGTTACCATTAAACTGTAATCTGTCTCTCCATGGCATATGCAGGTGCAGACGTAACCCATAAAAGATGTGATTTTAATGTTGCACATGCACTACATACTGCACATGTTCACCGCTCATGTGCAAATATAAACAGATCAAATCAAGTCATCTGTGCTGTCCAAAAGGTGTTACTGACAAATGGCGTAACTTTCTAAATGCAGGAGTATTTTATAGTCTCATTTTGAATATTAAATACATAATCCAAGCAAATCGTATCTGAAGCATGTTTATTGACATGTTTTACATTTCATAGACATAGACAACAACGAAAAGTCCGGCACAGAGGCCATACATTTGTCAATTCAAATGCTTGGACTGTTTGTACTACAGCTGACTTACAGTTGCTCAAGAAATATCTCTTAGGGTCACTGGAAACAGGAGGCCAGAGTACAAAATAAAAACAAATCCTGATAACAATGCTGTATCTATCAGACTAACATCACCTCTCTAAACTCTGGCCATGATTTGGACTGTAAAAGGCCTGTGTTGCGTTTGTCTTGACTTCCACTCTGCTGTCTTGACTTCTACTCACAGTTCATTGCAGGGGAGAGTGGAGGATGATGTCAAATTTGCAGTTTCTTCATCCGCCATATCTGTCCAGTCAACACAGTCGTCACCCTGGTGAAACTATCAGGGTGAAGTACATTAGAATTCCAGCACTTTTCCATGACAGTCCCTGAGAGAGTCACAGCACTTACACGCTCCCTGGTTTGTTAATAAAACCAAGCCCAGGTTTCCACATCAGTTGACCTGAAAAATAAGATTACTGAGTGAGACAAGTTTGTTTGTAAAACTCTGTAATGCAAAAACTATATAAACTATAACTATACAAAAATATATCAGACTCACCAAATAAACTTTAAATTCTTATCTAACCACAAAAGTACTCTCCCGGATCCTGGAATACGCATACTGTGGAAAAGAGAGGTAAGACCACAGGTGTCATTTCACAGCAGATATATAAAGCAAAGGCTCATCAAAACTGAAATGTTTAAAATCTACTCTTACATTCAGTCCT